>NW_012267284.1:3422953-3423486 GCF_000151885.1 Dipodomys ordii
CTTCCTTCCTTCCTTCCTTCCTTCCTTCCTTCCTTCCTTCCTTCCTTCTTGAGCCACACCTCTAACCCACTTCCTGTTGTTTTCAAAATGGAGTAGCTCTATTTCTCCTCTTTTCCTTGTATAACTCAAAATTCCTGGTCTTAGTATAACCAGTTAAGGATGATACTGAAAGATGGAAAAAGAAATGGACAGTATAGAAACTGGGAGCTTGAGAAATGACAAGATGGTAAGTTACCTGGTGTTCTTTATTGTCTCACTCTGGTGCAGGGTGCTGCAGAATCTTCATCTCTAAACTGCCAGCAGGCACAGGAAAAAAACCAAACACCTCAAGAAGAGTTCCCTTTCACAAAGGATAGGGAAGGGTGGTCCAACGAAAGAAAACAAGTCAATATTTGTTGTGTTCCTGCCAAACACCAAGAGAACTCTCCTATCTTTGGTAGCCATTGAAAGCAGGCAGCACATGCCAGGCTGACATCCCTAAGTTGGAGTCCTTCCTTCCTTCCTTCCTTCCTTCCTTCCTTCCTTCCTTCCTT
>NW_012267284.1:3425154-3456181 GCF_000151885.1 Dipodomys ordii
TGGGGCCTGAACTCTGGGCCTGGGCGCTGTCCCTCAGCTCTTCAGCCGCCACTTCTGGCTTTTTTCTTTTTGCTTATATGGTGCTGAGGAATCAAACCCAGGGCCTCAGGCTTGCAAGGCAAGCGCTCTACCACTGAGCCACCTTCCCAGCCCCTCAACCACTTAAAAAAAAAAAAAAAAACAACTGTCCTCTTTTGATGAACTGGAGAGCCTGTTTGCCTTTGGACACCTTAAGCAGTTCCATGGCAGGCTGCTGCTCATAAGGGATGAAGCCACACACTTTGAAATCATGTTCCCAATGAACTAGGTGTGCTTGGTAAGGCGCCCATGGTGACAGTGGTGGCTATGGCTGGGCCTGGGCTTGGTCATGTTCTTTGGTCCCTTTGTGGCCCTTGTGGAGGCCCAGTACCATGGGGTAGCACAGAGGCATGGCTGCTGCTCTCCAGTGGCTGCTGTGATGGAAGGCCTTTCATTTCCTATCTAGCAGAAGCAGTTCCATTTCCCTATCAGGTTCCATTTCTTTGCTACTGCCAAACCGAGAATTGCTCTTCCACTCAACATCTGGCAAAAGAGATGATGCCCCAACTTGTCATTTCGTTTCATTTTTGATTGCAACCACCTATACAACTGGAAGTTGCAATTAGTGGCTCATTACTATCTCACTCAATCCTTTAATCCAGACCCACCTGCCCTCCCTCTGGGAAGGTAAACCTCCATGCCCACTGGAAGGGGAACTGAGTTGGTACTCTTTATCTGTGGCATAAATGGAGCCCATTGAGGCATGAGCTTCTGTTCCCATTATATAGCACCAAAGTGGTGTGGCTCAGTCTTTGTGCTTCACCCTTCCTGGTGGTAGTGTGGCTCAAGGAGAGACCAATCTTCCTAGTTGTAGATAACAGACATGGTGAGTTGGGGCCCCACTTCTGCTGGGAGGGTGTCAGTGAGCTGAATTTTCATCCTGTCTATATGCAATGTTGCAGTGTGAGTCAGTACCTCCCTTTTTTAGGGTGATTCTGGGAAGGGAGGGCCTAGCAAGCCATGCAGTATACCAGTTCTGGATGTTACACCTGGGGAACATTCACCTGGTAGCAGGGGAACTGCCTGATGATGGGATTTGGTGTCTCTTAACACCAGAAATGTATGGGATGCAATTAAATTACCCCTCAAAAACCAGGGAAACCACTCAAATGAGAGAATAGTCAGGGGACACCAACACTGAGATTTATCCAACATGGATTTAAAGTAGCCATAATAACAATGTTAACTAGCTGTTACAAATTTTCTTGGAACAAACAAGTAGTTAGAAACTTAAGCCAAAAAGTAGAGTTTATAGTTAAGAATTGGAAGAAGTAACAGAATTGACAAAAAATTAGCTACCATTTACACTAACTTGTTTCATAAGCTCAATAGTAGAGTGATAATGATGGAGGTCAACAAAATTGAATAATAGCAATTAGAATTTAAAAACAGATAATGGGAAGAACAGATGATATATTGAAAAAGAAATATTAGTCTCATAGACCTTTGGGCCAGTAAGAAAAGAACTAACATTCATGTCCTTGCAGTTACAGAAGGAAAGGATAGCAAGTGGAACTAGGAAAATAATTGAGGAACTAGTCTTTCACCCCTCAGGGATGAAGGAAGGGGAAACCTTTGACAAAGTAAACTGAGAATTTAGTGCCAGCAAACATATTCTGAAAGGTTAGGAAAAAAACAGCTGAAACAAAAGACAAGACAACAAATATTAGGCCAGGGTAATTCTCTAAATAGGTAGATGATAACAGAAGGAGGCTTTGAACTTCAGAAAATAAAGAATAATAAGTAGGTAGAAGTAGTAATCAACTATCTTCATAGGTTTCTTAAACCATATTTGATGGTCCAAGCTAAAATTATAATGCAAATATGAGGTGCTAAATATATGCAGAGGAAATAGTTCAGATAATTATACTTAACAGTGGAGTGTGTTAAGGACTAAAGTAGAAGTGTGTTCTTTTATACTTGTAGTGATAAAGTGGTGATACCAGTAGGTGTGAAAAGTTATACAGTAAAAAGCACTTAAATAGTTTACATAACTCACAGAAAGGTAAGAGGAGAAACACAATTAAATAGTAGAGTTAGGGCCTTAATACCAACATAGTTGGTCCCATACTTACTATGCTTCAATTTGAGATTTTTAAATTTTGTGATAGTGTGAAAGCATATTCATACTGCCTTTTGCTTTCAGTATAATATTCAGTAAATTATCTTTAGATATTCAGCACCCAGTTATAAAATAGGCTTTGTGTTAGGTGATTTTTGCCCAGCTGTAAGTTAATATAAATGTTCTGAGCACTTTTTAGGTAAGCTAAATATATTAAGTGCACTTTGACTTAACAGTATTTCAACTTATAATGAGTTTATCACGATGTCACAAGTCAAGGTACATCTGCAATTGCCTTAAATATAGCTTATTTGAATATACAATTTAAAGGCTAGATTTTGGAATGGACAAAAAATGTTCTAAAATTATACTGTTTATCAGAAATTCATTTCAATACAGTAACACAGGTTGATTGTATAAGATGGAAAATGATATATCCTGGAAACATTAATAAAAAAGCAGAGTTTCCATATTAATGTCAGAAAAATGCATTTCAGAACCAAGAAAAGTACTAGAGACTGACGTTACATAGTGAAAAGGTCAGCCCATTAGGAGACAATCCTACATGCATATGTAAAAAACAATATCAAAGTATGTGAAGCAACAACCAATAAGGTGTAAAAAGGAAAAGTAGATATTCTTTAGGTATATGAAGCTAAATCTAATAGCTCAGATAAAAGATTAGCAGCTTCAACACTCCCATCTGATTAGACTACAAGACAGGAAGTCAGCAAGAATATGGGGGAGTTTGCACAGTATCTAATTGATAAATTTGGGATACTCCAAAACACTTCCCCAAACAGCAGAGTGTACTGTTGTTTCAACTGTCTACCATGTCAACCTAATCATTATTCAGGGCTATGAAACCTAAAATATATGAAACAATTGAAATCCTACAGAATATTTCTGATATATCAGTGGAATCAAACTAAAACCAATGACAACAAGAAAATCTTAAAACACTTGAAGATTAAGCAACAATTTATAAACCATCTACAGGTCAAACTGTCCACAGGAAAAAGTTAAACATATAAAAATGAAAAGTCAACATATCAGATATATGGGATGTAGTTTGAAACAGTTCCAGGAGGGAAATTTATAACACTAAATGATTTCATTTAGAAAGAGGAAAGGTTTCAAATCAATCAAAGCTTCAATTAAGAAACCAGAAAAAGAGCAAGACAAACCTAGAACAAGCAGAATGAAGGGAAGAGCAGAAGTCAGAGAGAAAAAGCTCATCAAAGGTCACTAAATTAGTGCAATTCTAACAAAACTGGCACCAATGTGGTAAAGAATGAAATAGATGAGATTGCCACAGGTCCTGCAGCTGTTAGAATAAGGCATTTCTATGAATAACTTTAATGTCTTCAATTTTAGTTTGCAGCAAAACTTAACCCTACCAAAACTCAACCAAGATGAGATAGGTAACCTGAAAAGTGCCATTTCCACTAGAGAATTTGAATTCTTAATTTAAAAGTTCTTGGAAAAAAAACTTTCTGGGCCCAGATTGGTTTCACTGGAGAACTTACCAATACCTAAGGAAGAATTAACACCAATTTTATACAGTCTGTTCCAGAAGATGAAGGTTTACATATTCATTTTATAAATCTAGTCTTAACCTAAGAGCAAAATCAAAGCCAGAAACAAAAGTATCAGAATTTTTCATGAGTTTAGAAGCAAAAATCCTCAAAAAATTATCATATGTAAAAGTACTTACACAATTCTGAAAGGGCTTAGTCCCAACATGCAAGGCTGGCTGAAGATATGAAAATAATTTTAACCTATCATTTTTCAGCATGATAAAAAAGACCTTTATTGGTTGATTCCACAAAAGCATTTTACACTCAACATTGATAATTAAAAACTTAGAAAATGAAAATTTTCTCAACTAGGTAGAAAACATCTCCTTAAGCCTTCTCAGTTAAGACCACAGTAATGAAAAATGCAAGTTTTTTTTGTCAGATTAGGAACTAGACCTGATGTGTAAATCTATCTTTGTTGTGCTGTTGATACTAGTATTGGAAGTTTTAGACACTGCAGTAAAGGAAAGAAAATGATTAAAAAGCATACCATAAAAAGGAAAAAAGAAGTCCCAGTTTCTGGATTGCACAGTCATAAAGAAAAATCACACACCAGTTGACATACACTAGAATATGAGTGAAAAGGTAAAACAAATTATTTACCAATTGGAGCCAGGATGGCAAATAGAAAGGAGAATGATGATGATTTAAGTACTTCATATACATGTGTGAAAACAGAGCAATGAAAATCTATTGAAATGAGGGGGATGATTGAGGTAGAGGAAATGATAGTGAATTTGATAAGACCATTTAAGCATGTATGGATATATCACAGAGAGACTGTACAACTGTGTGTGTGTGTGTACACATGTATGGGAAATCTAGGAAGAATATCCTTTAATATATGAACTCAATACAGTAACTACACATAAAAGCAAACAGTTACTTTTTTATATTTTAATAAGAAAAGATATGGATAATGAAATTAACACAATACTTTGATCACTTGTACCAAAGACTGTGAAGCACTGGTATAAGCTCCAACATAGTATCTTTGTGCTGAAAATTACAAAATGCTGACAGATCATGGCACCTAAATAACATTGACGTATGTTGTGTTCATATACTAGAGGGTTTACCAATTCTCTCCAAATTATACAATTTATTAAATTCCTATGAAATCCTATGTAGTCATAGGTAAAGTTACTAAAGAGTGTTTGCATGGGAAGGCACAAGCTGCTGAATAGCTAAAACAATTTTTTAAAATTAAATGATTAGAATAACTGAAGATATAAAGACCTTTTCTATACACATAATAATTAAGATGGTGTGGTATTGGCAGAGCAGAGAGACCTATAGGTCAATGCAATGGAATAATCAGGAAGTGCACAGAATGCCTAATTTTGACAAAGATGCAAAAAGGTTGAAAATAGGAAGGTAGATTATTTTTCAATATAGGATGACAGGACAACCTGACACCCTTAGACAAAATAATGAGCCTAGAGCTAAACTTTATCCTTTGAATAGCATGAAATCAAAATAAATCATATTTAAATAGAAAACTTATACAAATCTTAGGAAAATATGAAACATTGTCAGGGTCTCAGATTATTCAATGAGTTCTTAGTCTTGACACCAAAAGCACAATCCATAAAAGGAAAAAAAAGATAACATGGAAACCATTACATTGAAGAACTTTGACTTCTTGAAAGACCACACTTAGAGAAGGAAAGGGCAAGCTTCAGACAAGTGGAAAATATTTGCACATTACCCAAAATACTAGAATCTAGAATGTAGAAAAACTGTCTAAACTTAGTATCATGAAACATTGTAAAATGGACAAAAGACAACAACAGATATTTCTCTGAAAAGAACATATAAGTTGGCAAATAGGAATGGAAAAGATGTTCAGTATCATTAGCTATTAGGTAAATAAAAATTAAAGTCCTAGAAGCCACTGGTAAATGACTAAAGTTAAAAATAGTAGCACTACTAGAGAGGATGCAGAAGAACAGCACCATTCATTCATGGTTTGTGGTAATACAAGATAGTATAGCCACTTTAGTAAACAGTTTGGCAGCTTCTAACAAAACTAAACAGTTGCCATTCTAACCCAGCAGACAGACACTTAGATAATTATCCCAGGTAAATTAAATAATCACATAAAAACCTGAACACAAATGTTCATAGGATCTCCTACCCTGGAAACAGCACAGAAATCCCTCAGTACATGCATAGATGATCTTCAGCATCCCTATGTCATGATTATTACAGTAAAAAGGGCTGGAGTCTTAATACACCTAATATGTTGATGAGTATCCAGGCTGAGTGACAAAAAAACCTATTTCAAAAGGTTACATACTGTATGATTTTACCTACATATTCTGAAAAAAAATTTAGAAAAGAAGTGATTCTTTGTTTCTACTGGTTCAGTAGAGGATGAAGGTGTCAAGGATGGTTGGTCTTTTAATCCTTAATTTTTTTATTATTATGAAGGTGAGATACAGAGAGATTATAATTACATAAGTCAGGTAACAAATACATTTCTTTTTGGACAATGTCACCCCTTCTTTTGCTCAGTCCCAATATTTCCCTCCCATCCCCACCCACAAGTTTTATAGCCCATTTTCAATGTAGTGTGTCATTTTTGAAAGGGAGCTCTGGGGATACTTGTGAATGACATGTTCTGGGCCTTGATGGCTGATGTCAATAACCTGCAAAGAGGTATTGCATGATAGCCATTCAATGTGAGGCCAGCTTGGGAAATCTGGCCAAGGATAAGTGGAATCTCTTGGAAATATTTCTTCCAACTGCATGTGAATTTACAACTATCTCATAACAAAACTTTAGCTTCAAAATGTGAATAGATTAAATTGTATTATTAGAAGAGAAGACTGGCAGTTGCTTTAAAAAGTACAGCTGACTTACAAGTCACACTTCAATTATTAAGATGAAAATAAAAAAGATTAGTAAAAAGATTCCATACAAACAAACACAAAGAAAACAGAAATGGCAACATATTAGATTACTTGAAACTCTAGTTCAAGGCCTGAAATATTATTACAGTGAGCATTATTGCTAAAGAGCACCATTTATGAAGAGAATGTAACAGGAAGATATGTAGACATTACTAAATCACTTCTTTGAGAAACGCATTAAAAAACTAGAAATAAAGATACCTCTTTTAATAAAAAAATTAGTTAGATCAAACAACACAATAAAAAGAATGTCTCCTGCCAAGCTTACAGAGTACAGTGAAAACCACATACAGGGGAAAATATGTAGACATCAATGCCTTGTAAAAATACAAAACAACACAAGCATCCCCAACATAGCCATTAAAAATGTTTTAATTGTAAAATACACATAGCATCTTTCCCTTCTCAACCATTTTCAGGTATACAGTTCAGTAGTGTTAAGTACATTCACAATTTCTAGAACTCCTTTTATTTTACAACACTAACCTCTGTCTAAAGCTCAGGAGCAACTGCTTCTATGTTTTAGTAGTATGACATCTAAGAAAATTCTTCTTAAGTAGTATTAGTTACTAGCTTTCAGCGGTGTGTCTTCTATTTCAAGATGTGCTTTAGTTACATTATAATAGGAGCTTAACAGAGGAATTGTAGGAACTTTTTATTTCCAAGCTGAATAAAAATGTGACAGCTTCTCTTGTTATCATAAATAAAAAGATGAACTTGCAGCAAACATTAGAACTACGTCATGGTCTGAGAATAGATGGATATTGTATCCTTGTTCATTTTGTGTCTGGACTGAATATAATAGCATGATGGAAGCACCTTCTGATAGACCTGGACCCAGCATGATGGAAGCACCTTCTGATAGACCTGGACCCTATCTGATATATAAGTTTGACTTTAAATATATGTGTTGTACAAGTGTGCTTGCTAGTACAATGCTATGAGTGTGAAGATGAAAATTCAACCATCCAAGAAAATGATGCATGGTCAGTTCTAGATATTGATGTATGTGATCACTGCAAGTTAGACCCTTATGATATGAAGAGCTGCTTTATTGAGGTCCATGTGGGTCAGAAATTAACTGACTAGCAAGGTGGTACTCAGAGGCACTGCTTTGTAATAGAAATAGACTGAAGTAGTGCTCCTCTGATTTTGACTGATATTTTTTTTGGTCTGTCGTGGGGCTTGAACTCTGGGCCTGGGCCCTGGCCTTGAGCTTTTCAGCTCAAGGTGAGCCCTCTTCTACTTGAGCCACAGGGCCACTTCTGGTTTTCTGGTGGTTAATTGGAGATAAGAATCTTACGAACTTTCCTGCCCGGCTGTCTTCGTACTGGGATTCTTAGATCTTAGCCTCCAGAGTAGCTATGATTATAGGCATGAGCCACTGGCACTCAGCTTGACTGATACTTTGTTACAGATTCAAAAATATATTTTTATAAGCTGTGTACATATGGGAAACTTGAAGTATGTCTGAAGAATTTTGGGGCTCTGTGGAATAGGAATTGTTTATCACCTCACTGTAGTATGTGGAAAGAATGTCAGTAGGAACTGTGGTTTGGAACTTTAGGGTTTTATTTTGATTGATGAGTTGTATAGTGCAGACCCTTCTGCTGATCTAGTCTACTCTGGTTTTTGTAGGAGCTGACTTGTTTGAGTTGAAGTGTTTCCAGTTTAAATAGCTTAACTTCAAAAGAACATACTGACTAAAGAAAGATGCTGGGACATAACATATGCTAAGAAACAAATGAGATTAAAAAGAGATGGTGCCAACTTTCTAATTTATGATAAACATTCCACGTAAATAAACTGAAGTAGCTGTGAATTTTTCAGAGACTAGATTTTTGTGGGAAAAAAATCACACGAAGCCCATAGTAATTAGTGTTGTAAAACAGTTGAAACAGTATAGGTTTGTTTGGTTTGGTAGTGTTCTGGGTTGAACTCAAGACCTTGGGCTTATAAGGCAAGTGCTTTACCATTTGAGCAATTCCCTCAGCTCCTTCTGCTTTTGTTTTTAATAGGGTTTCACATTTATGCCTACAACTAGCACAACCCCTGATTCTCTTTCTTATGCTTCTCTGGCAGTTGGGATAACAGGTGCAGGCTGTCACTCCTACCTTTTATTAATTGAAAGGGAGTCTTAAAAACTTTTTGGCAGGACTTGCCTTCAACTTTGAGCCTCCCAGTCTCTGCCTCTCAAGTAACTAGGATTACAGACACAAATCTAGCCCTTAAGTATATTTTACTTTCCACATGTTTACAAAAAAACATGATATGCAATCAATTATTTAAAATAGCAAACATCCTCAATAACATGATTTTTTGTTTTCCAGAAAATTATTCTTGATTTGAATACAGAGTTTGGTAATCTTTCTTATCTATGCTTGTGATATCTTTAAAAATTCCAGGTTGGGGCCACCTCCCTCTTAAAATTTTTCAGCATTAAGTGTTTGGCTTGACTATGCCTTTCCTGTTTCAATGTTTTCTAATCAAGTAAGTGACCCTGTGCCACGAAATTTGAGAATTTCTTTCATATTACATATCTTATGGCAGTAGCCATATGCTGTGTGGGTCACAAATGATGGGCTTCTATGACATCCTACCATTCTTAGGTTGTTAGAACTATATTCATCACACACTATAGTTCTCTAGCTCTTGTTTTCTCTTACTCTTTTAGATATACTAATTGGAACCATTCTTTTAGCAAGCTCATTGTTTGATTTTTTTTTTTTTTTTGTCTTGGAGCTTGTACTCTGGGCCTGAGTGCTGCCCCTCAGCTCTTCAGTTCAAGGCAAGTGCTCTACCATTTGAGCCACAGTGCCTCTTCCAGTTTTTTTTTGTGGTTAATTGGAGATACAAGTCTCATGGACTTTACTGCTTGGGCTGGCTTTGAACCATGATCCTAAGATCTCAGCCTCCTGAGTAGCTAGGATTGTAGGCATAATCCACCAGTGCCTGGCTTCTGGTGTTTTTTTAGACAGGTTTGGGATTTAGTTTTTTAAGATGTAGAATTTCAGTTTTTAAAATTGCCACTTTGAGTACCTATACTCTTCTGCTTTAAAAATTTCAGGAGTCTCTTGTCTTCAGAACTAAGATCCAACTCTTGGACATGCAGGATAGAGTTGACTCTGGGCTAGCTGTGGATACAAGTAAGGGGAAAGTGAGTCCTGCCATATTACTTACAGTTCATTCTCTGAGGCTGCTGCTAGTGTGTGAGGACTTTATAGCACACTGTGGAATGTCACCTGGGTTACCAGAGCTCTAGCAGGTCTTCATCAGAGGCTGCTTAACTAGCTTCTACTTTCTTCTGTGGCTCTATCTTATTCTCTCTTCTTCTACCATTTACATCTACAATCTTGTCTTAGGAAACTGAAGTTCTCCAAATGAATCAAACTCTCTGGTATCAGTAATGACAGTGATCAGAAGTAACATTTATTAAACCTTTATGCCATATGCTGTACACTCATGATCTTGTTTACTTAACACAGCCAGAATTTGAGAGTTGGTGCAGTTTCTATCCTTGTCAGACAAGAATGAGAAGATTGGGGCATAGAGTTAAGTGGCTTGTTCAAGATCATACAGCTTTGAAGTTGAGGAGCTAGGATTTGAACCCAGATTATGATGATTGGTCTCAGCTAACATTTTTTTTCTTTCCAAGTTTAATTTTTGAAAACCAGTTACCAGCATTTTAAATGTTACTGTTTTAAAAATTTGTAGAAGTTTTTCTCTTTTTATAATGGTGGAAACAGAAGTTACCTTTTGAGTATAAATTGCTGCCTTGCGGAGATGACTTCTCTGTCTATCTCTCTCTGGTGTTAGGGTTCAAACTCAAGGCCTCTTGCATGCTAGGCTGGTATTCCCCTAAGAAACACCCCCTTGTCCTCGGAAAGTCTTATAAAATAGTCTTTGGCTATCTAAAACTCTCTATTCTGTAATGTGTGGCCAGACTCACACTGTAAGGACCTAAGCATTGTTCCTTTCCCCAAACCCTATTGAGAGAAGTTATACTTTTAGACTATTTTCTTTTAAATGAAACTCAAACTGAACACTACATAGGTGTCTAAGGATGTCAGAGGCTAGATTTCTAGCCGATAAGAGGTGAATGGAAGACTAGACTTTCTGTGAGGCAAGCAGAACATAGAGTCTGAGCAGTGGGATGTCTTGGCTATGCTTTGTGTCTTCCAGTAGTTCCGAAGCATAAAAACTCACAGAAGACTCAATATTAGTGAAACAGACTTTTTAAGAAAGGAGAACTCTGGAATAGAATGATTAAGCCACACCCAGGAAAGACAGAAGTGAAGTATGGACAAATACTAAAGGAACTCATGGATAAGAATGTTAGAATGGTGAAGGAAAGGAAGGCCAGCGAGACAGATGTGATGAAGACTGACTTATTCCTCCTCTAATGAAGAAAATAAATGAGTTTTGTTTCACACAGACAAATGTGCAGTTATTGTTGCTGTCTTAGGGACTTTGTGATCTTTGTGACTTTGGGATATCTGCCCACCCTGTTCTCTCTACTTGCTTTGTGTTGTCTCCTGAATCCAGATGTTAGCCTGTTAACTTGTCCTTGTCTTCACAGACTGTTTAGTTGTCTCTTCCTTCAAGAATTCCTTTCCACCTACAAAAACTAGAAACATTTTTTTGTTCTGTATTCCTAACAGCAGTTAGGAAAAGCATTTAACATAAATCTCCTTGGAGCAGTACTTTATAGGTTAAAGAGCGTAATTATTATGCATTGAGAATTTTTTTTGTTTATACAGGGAGATTTAGATTTCTGGAGACCTTTGAGGACTGATGTGCTATCAGCCATTCTGAGACAGTGAGAAAGGAAGCTGTGTACTCTACACACACAGGGCAATAGAGAAGTGGTAACTGCCAAGAGTGGAGGCAGTAAGAGGGTGCCAGATATGGGGACGCTTTGGGCACTACTTTCTCTGACACTATCAAAGGTCCCTGGTGAAGCAGGAGCAAAATAGCTTTCCTTCTTTAAGTGCCAGGGCCACATGTGTCCCAAGCCACTGGGCCCACATCTCTGTCCAACATGTCCATATAGTCCATATTTTCAGACTCTTGTTAGTTGATTTTTGCCAGGTTCTTTAGGGCCATCAGCGAATCAAATCTACTAGAATGATATTTCCCTGTAGTTTGGTTTTTAATTTTGTTCTGAATTTAGTTTCTATTCCTAAATGATTTTACAAGTTTTTTTTGCCTTCCCTGTGCTCCCAGAAGAAGTTATGTACTTTTGAACCTCTTGGGTACCATTTTAGTAAATGAAGAATTTAGATCATTGAATGGTGCCCCAGTGGCCTGAAGGAGTTAATACAGATTTATTAAGTACTACTTTTAATTCCTGGGGAATTACTTAGGTTTTAGAGTGTGGCTTATGTAGCCAGTTTTTCCCCTTTTTTTTTCTTTTGGAAGTAAGCCCCTTGAAAACAAATGGAGGTTGAACTTAAATATAAAAATTCTGCTTTATATATACGTAAATACATGTAAGTTTAAATGATAGAGACCTTGGTATCCAAGTATATGGTTCCATGGAGCTTTCCATTACTCAGGATGCATAGAGTTTAGTTCTATACTCTTGATTCATTTTCCCCACACAACCATTCAACTTCTACAAAAGACACATCACTTTTCAACAAATCTCAAAATTTTACTTCACTTAAGCACATTCACACATTTACTTTGTTTTTGTGGGGCATCATTTGCTTTGTAGGAGGCAGATTTCCACACAGTTAAGGGTGGGGAAATGGCAGATGACAGTGATTTATGCCCACTGACAATAATTTGGAATTGACTATACAACTAAGCTGCAATTCTGCATGAAAGCTAATGAATTTTTAAAATTTGCTTTGATTAAAAAATGATTTTCAGAAGTGGTGCTGTGGCTCAAGTGGTAGAGCACTTACCTTGAGCTGAAGAGCTGAGGGATAGTGCCCAAGCCCAGAGTTCAAGCCTCACGACTGACCAAAAAAAAACAACCAAAAGATTTAGATTCTACTTGATGAAATCCTGTGTAACCTGTAAATAAGGTGGGGTTACTGAAGTATGTTAAAGGCAAGGGGTGTTTGGATCCCAAGAGACCTTGGTAGGTCACTTCTTATCTCTAAAGTAGATATGATGTTTATATCTATATTTATTGCTCTGATAGCACATTGGTCATGGCCCTTATCTGTTCATGCATAACCCAGGTATACTGCCTGGGCTTGCTTCTAGTCCTCACTACCAGTCAGTGGTATGGGCATAGGCAATTTAACCTCTTCAATTCAACTTTCTTCACTTGTAAACTGGAATAATACTAGTTCCTAACTTGAAGTGGTTATGGATGTATGTAAATGCTCAATGAATGTGAGGTATTTTTATATTCATTGTTAGCACTTTTTTTTAGTAGATCAAATAGAACAAATGATATAAAGTGCCACATAGAGTGCCTGGAACATGGTGGCATCTAGCAAATGGGATAGCAATTGCTATTGGTAATTACATACAACTCATTTGCAGAACTCCAGTTTATAGGTACAGGTATGATAAAGCACTCCTCTGAAATACTTAGATGCTCTTGTTTCTCCTTTCATTAGACTCTGTACTCTCTCCCAGTTTTGGCACATGCCACCGTAGAGTAATGGCTTGCTTGCTCTTTCTTATTTTTTGCCCTTGCAGTAGTTTTTCAGGATGAACTTCAGTTTTGTCATTTTCTTCATTTCTCTTCTGTATCTCTGCCCTTGCTTTTTTTTTTTTTTTTTTTTCCTAAAGAAAGGGCATTTTAAGAAAACACCAAGAGAGGAAGAATAACGTCTCAGAATACAGGCCTGTTGTTTTTTTTTTTTTTTTTTTTGGTACCAGGCTTTGAACTCAGTACTATAGTATATAATGGATCTAAGAAGAAATATATACCCACCAGAAGACACACTATTTAGATGCACATGTCACAAAAGAAATTGTTGTCATTTAAAAATGAACTTGGAGAAATAAAAATTAAACAATATACATGCCTGTGGAGTCATTATATACTGGGTAGGGCATCCACTGCCTGGCCAGTTCCCATAGTAGAAATGTGTACAATGTGGATTTCTGAAACCAGGAAATCACTCCTCTGTAATTCCACATTTATTGCACATTTGTTTAGTTATTACTAGTTCACCACTGCATTTCATGTATTGTGGCTGATGTTGAGCAGAATAGTTCAGTTTTCATTCAGTCTTTTTGATAGTTATTTATTTTCTTGGCCCAGACTACTAGACTGTGAGGCAGTTGGTAATAACCAGGTAATTTTATCCCTGTGATGGCTCAACTTTTACTTATAAAGTCATTGGGCATGTCACATTACTACATTTTGCATGTATTTGTTCATTTCTCATTAATCATGTAGTGCAATTTTTTTTTTCAAAACTTAAAAGGTTATTAAGACTTTACTAATCAGTTACCCTTCCCCTCACACTATAAATGGAAGACACTGTTGCTGAGAAATTTGGCTTCAACTAGTGTTTATTTTGGGCTAGGTTTTTAACAGATTTATGACATTTTACTTAATAATATCTGGCTAGCACAGGATTAGTACTTAGATTATCAGAAGTGTTGAAAGTAGAAGGATGAAATAAATTTAGTAACAGGTTAGTAACTGTTTTAAATCCCATTTGTTCTGGGAGTGTCTTGCTATTGATTTTAGTGGTTAGCTTTGTACCTCCAAATTGGTTAATCAGAGAGAGAGAGAGAGAGAGAGAGAGAGAATATGTGTGTTGATATTATTATTTGAAGTCAGGCCTTTAGCTGTCACTTGGATGGCTTGCCCATGGGAGGCACTCTACTACTTGAGCCACATTAGCACTCTAGCCCAGAGTTTTTGCTGGTGGTTTTGGAGATTGAGTTCCCAGGACTTTTCTGCCCTCAAGACAGTCTGGATTTTGAACCAAAATTCTTTGATTTCAGCCTCCTGAGTTGCTAGGAACCACCAGTGCTTGACTAGATAGGTCAGTCAAGACCAGATGGCAGTTGTGTCAAAATTTTGTAGAGATTTTATGTCCTAGGTTTTGGATCAGCTAAAAATTTGATAATTTATTAATTGGAAATTATACTCATTCATATGAAAACAATAAAAATTGATGCCACTTTATTTTCCTAATAATTTACTGACATTACTCAAAAAGAACATGAAAGGAAAAATAAAAATTAAAAGGGCTTTATAATACCACGTATTACCTTGGAGAGAAGTACTATTGAAGAGGTAGGAAACACAAATGCGTAAAGCCTGGTAATGAGAATTTCAAGTGGTAGAGATTACAATAACTGTAAATAGACTAGATCATTTAGTTAAAGGACATAGATGATCAGATTTGATATCAGCAACAACAAAACTCTGGATTTACAAGAAAAATACCCTGAACACAGGCTACAGGAAGCAGAATACAGGAAGCAGATTGTATTTTAGCCTTTTTTTTTTTGGGTCCGGTTGTGGGGCCTTAACTCTGGGCCTGGGCGCTGTCCCTCAGCTCTTCAGCTCAAGGCTAGCGCTCTACCACTTGAGCCACAGCGCCACTTCCGGCTTTTTTCTTTTTTCTTATATGGTGCTGAGGAATTGAACCCAGGGCCTCATGCATGCAAGGCAAGTGCTCTACCACTGAGCCAACTTCCCAGCCCTTATTTTAGCCTTATTCTAATTGAAAGAGAGTGAGTGAGATTATATTGTAATCAGACAAAATACATATTAAGGCAAAACACATTAGTAAAGATGATTAGTGCACAATAAACAGAAACTTGCCTATCCAGAAGCATAGGTACAAAAAGCCACCTTAGAATTAGGAGGAAAACAGAGACAAATCTACAATCCTGGTGAGAAACTTGTGGACAGAAAATTCAGAAGACTATGAAGGGAAGAGGCTGAGTTTAAGTAACCTCACATCCATCCTGGTGCCTTGCTGGATGGAGGGGGGCTTTCTACCTCAGCTCTGTAAAGCCTGGAAGTGAGCAAGGCCATTCATTGAATTGCAGATGTCATGCTATTTAGCCTTAGGAGAGCCTTGCACTGATAGTGCTGGCCTTTGGCTTCCCTTAAATAGTTTGATTCCCTTGCCTTTGAGTAGCCTCTAAGTATACCCTTAAATTGAAAGTCTAAGCTGACCCCTGAGCTACTTCCATAGATGGACAGTTATGCTTGTACCTGAGCTTTTGTTAGGTCTGCTGTTGTTAGGGCTTGGTCTCTACCTCAAGCATGTGGTTTTTGTGTCAAGAAACAAACTTTACAATTTTGGCAGGGGGTGGGAGAGGATGGAAGGGCAGGGATGGTAATGGGAAACAAAGGAGGCGGCAACAATGCTTGATAAGAAATGTACTCAATACCTTGCTCATGTAATTGTAACCCCTCCTATGGTATTTTCAAAATAAAAACTTAATTAAAAAATAAATAACAGAAATGCAAAAAAAAGCTTTATATAAGTTCTATTCTGTCAAAGCTGCTAGTCTTTGAGATAGGAGTCCTCATCAGTTCTCTAATGAAGACTCCCAGTTTGGCCCCTCAAAATGTGGCTTTTTTGTTTTCTTGTGACTGAGATTTACTGAACAGCAGAGGGGGTGTCTGAGATTCCAGTAAGTGAGATCCCAGTGTCAAGGGGGGTACTTGGATTTCTTGAAGTCATTTCGCAACTGAGATTTTCTGTACAACTATATAAGATCTAAAGAACATGACTCATTCTGATGGATGCACATAGACTATTAACAGTTTCTGTGTAACCTACTCTTTTCATGTTAAAGTGTCAGTAAATTTGAAGTGATTGATATCACATTATTTTCCCTAACCATTGTGGAATTATGCATGGAATCAGTTGAGTGAAAGCAGATTCTAATAATCTCAGCCTCTCATGAAATGACAGGTATGTACTACTACATTCAGCTGTGGACTTAGAAAAGGCTTCTTGTCTGCTCTGTTTGGCTTTGAACTTCAGTCCTTCAGTTTGAAGCCTGTTAAGTAACTACTCTTACAGGCAAGAGTCATTGGTGTTTATTCAGGTAAATGGTTTTATGGAAAACATCCAGAATTGAGACCCAGGCTTTTACTTACTTAGAGACCTGTTGATTGGCTTAGCTCATTGTTGTGACTCTTTGGGTCCACATTTAGGAAAATTTTGGGCTCAGACTAGTCAAATAGATTATTTCTATGTCTGTGTTTATAAAAACAGTGCATCTTTTAGGGTCTCAACTAGTGAACTTCATTACCCTTTCCCATTTCTGAGGAAAAGTAGAAATAATTTTCAAATTATCTGACTGTTGATAATCTAGAGGAACTCTTTTTAACCTCCTTATGCTTTTTGAAGTTTGAGAAACTTGCAAAAAATTCAGATATTCATGTTTGCTTGTAAATGGATTTGTGTTCGGAAAGAGAGAATCTAAATCAGAGTAGGAACCAGGTTGTGAAAGAGTTCATCACCTAGATTCAGGAATGAGCTATGTTGCTGAAGTACAGTCCAGGGTATGTCTGAAGGAAAAGTGTGTTTGGAGTGTTAGGTGCATATATGTTTCTCTGATGTTACAGCCCATTGTCTCATCAGGTCCTTCATTTTCAATTAATTTTTTGCATTATTTCAGTTTAGTTTCTTTTTCTAAGGTGGCTCTATTTGTTTTCTCTCCTGTTATTGTAAAGCCGAATTCGGAAATTCTTACCCAAAAGACCACCAGAGACCGTCACCAATGTAAAAGCAAAGGAGTCTTTATTGCATGATGCTGAGAGGCCCAGAGCCCAGGGGTACAGCACTTTTTATACATTTTTTAGGGAAGGCAAGGGCTTTGCATACATCATAACTTCCTGTAACAAATGACTACAAACTGCAGGAAAATCATAAAACAACTCTATAGTATGATTGACGCACTACAAAGCAGGAAAGGACCAGAAACAAGTTGTTGGTTAGATCAAGGGGGCTGACTTATATTAAACTGGTTGGCTTGCACCACAGGGGAGTCTCAAGAGGATAGGTGCTAAACTGAAGGGTGTCTGGTTTAGATAATGGTCACCAGACCCCAAGAGGTGCAGTTCTGGAATCTCAGATACCTTGACATACTGTCTTGAGAAAACACCATCTGTGGTTCCGAGAGTTGTTTGTGCAAGGCTTGCTGTCCTAATTCCTAGCATTGGAGTTGAAGTGGGTCAAGGGTTAAGTTGCAGAACTGAGATGGGGGTCTTAAGTGAAATGGAGTTGCTTAGGTTCCTCATTAGTAATTTTAACTTTTTTCTTTTTTAAATGTGTATACAGGGTGATATATAAGTGATGTACGTAAATGTCATGGAAAAATTCAAGAGCCACTGACTAGCTTATATCTTTTCTTTTTAAAGTATGTGTATTTTGACTTAATTCTGTATAGCTACTTTCAAACTTTGATAAATATCTTTTAATACTGTTAGTTATAAAAATTGATGGCAATTAGAAAAAATACTTGTTAACACCTCAGTTGATAGTTGTGAAATATAGTGTGTGTGTAGGAAGTTGAATGGTTTTTGTGTGTGTGTGTGTGTGTGTGTGTGTGTGTGTGTGTGTGTGTGTGTATGTATATGTACTGGTATTAGGATTTGAACTCAGGACTTTACGCTCTTGCTGAGCTTTTGTGTCATGGCTGATGCTGTGCCTCCAGATTCTTGGCGCTCAACTTTTAAAGTAACCTTAATTTCCAAAGGCTAGAGATAAGTCAAAAGAAAAGTTACATTTGAATTCTTCTTTGAAATTAATATAACATATATTCTCTGTTTGGTTTCATTTTTTTCGCTTTTTAAAGCTCCTAAATTCTATGGCTTCAAGGAAGCATCAGAGCAACATAAATGCCATTTCTGTATACTTTGTAAAGCAAGAATTATGTTTGAACCTTAATGCTCTTTTTGTTTTCTTTTTTAGGTGCTTGGGTTGGATTTTGCATAGGCTAAGCACTTGATTTACCACTGAGCCATATCCTCTGCTATATGCTGTGTTTAATTAACTACTTGTGCCCTGTGTGTGGTTTCCTTGATGGTTTAGCTGAGAATTAACAGGAGTCTGTTTCTGGATGCCTAGTGGAGCATCTAATACAGACCTCTTCCAAATGGTATTTCTCTTGTCACAAATACAAACTATTAGTAGTGACATTAACTTACACAGAGGATGCAATTAATACTGGGTTCATTGTTGAGGGAAGGACTTCAGTATAGATACCCTACAGATGACCAGTAGGAGGTACAATCTTAAGTGTCTGAGGATGCCCTGTGTTGGCCTCCAATGCAGAATGGTTTCTTGTTCTCAGCACTATCCCATAAGGTTGGAAATGGGAACACAAGCCCGAGTGAGGTGTAGTGACCTGTTAAGTAATACATGTCATGGTAGACCTGGACTTGGAATCCACATTTTAGACTACTTTTCAGGAAGATTCAGCAGGTTTTTAAGACAAAAGAAAAAAAAACTAAGGCTGTGGGCCTATTAGAAGAGAATATGACTTCATTTATGCTTTATGTTTATTTCTGGAAAGCTGAATATGAAGAAAATATTGATTGTAAAATGCTATTTTTTATTGGTGTCTATGATTATTCTAGAGATTAATTTTCTGAGTAAAATACTGATATAGGCAAAATAGTAACCTCATAGTTAACAATCTTAAACATTTATTTGGAAGAACATCTTTTTGTGTCATCTAGTATTTTAACAGATCCTGAAAAACTCTATGCAAATTTTTCCTGCATATCATAGTCATATATTAAATCTCATGTAATTAATTATATTTAATTGGGAATTTATATTGACTTTATAGGTCTAGGGTAGACTGTTTAAATAGCTCTGTGAGCTAAGGCATTAGCCCTTGCCATTATTTAACATATATCCTAAATGATAAGGGGAATATATTATTGACTATACTATGCTGAAATACCTCAAAATGAACATGGCAGAAAACGAAGTTAAATAACGAAACTGGATTTAAACTACTTAGATGGTCATATTAAAGAAGGCTTGCTGCTGCGTAAAAATAGATGCTTAAAATAATCCACCAGACAATACTTTAATGCATGTGAAAGTGGTTTACATTCCTGTTCCATTGGGAACCCTAATTATGTGATTATAACTAAGCTGCAGTTTATTTTCTCATTTTCTTTGATTACATTAGGGTGGGACATAACTGGCCAAATCTAATCCTATTTTAGTCACATGATTTGTTAATTCCATTGGTAGACTTCGTTAAAATTTTCTATGAGGCTTTAAAAATAATAATGTTACTGAAGGTTTCCAGATATGTTACATATATGTTATGAAAATTCTTTGAAATTAGAGCCAATTTTGTTAAAATATAATGTGGATTCATTCACATTGAAAATGGAGTAACTTTTAGAATATAGTTATCCATTGGAGAAAAATGTAAGGAGTACTTTTGGCAATGTGCAAACTTAAATCTCAATACTTTCATTGTGTTTCTAGTTGGTATCTCATCCATTCTTTGCACCAGCTCTTTAATTCCACTTCCCCCTCAGTCCCATGGGTTTTCCCTCATCTTGGGTGACTTTCACAGAAGAAACAGAAGCCATTCAAGGCTGACCTTCAACTTCCTACACAGAAGCTCACAAATATGTCCCTGTAGATTCACACATTACCTTTCAGGGTTTAGTAAAAGTTTTAGTCCTGATTTCAGGGAATACCCTTTCAATTACCGATAAACCCCAAATTCATTGTTCATTAATGTGGAATTTTATTTTTGTGTGTCCTTAACTTTCTTGTGCTGAGGGCTGATGCTGAACTTAAGTCCTCCCTCTAGAGTGATTATGATCCTGTTAATTCTCTTTATGTTCTCAAAGAGATCACACAATTGCTTCAGCATTCACTTTTTGTCCACCTGTATCATGACTGTATCACAATGAAGAAGTCCTACTGTTCAAGTAGGGTGCCTCATAACTTGTAGGCTATAATTCCTGGCAGCATTATTGACAAATGAGGTTTCAAGGTCTTGTATCTTATGAATTCCTGAGTCTGCCTCATTAACTTTTATAAACTGTTCTCTTAGTAAGAACCTTGCTAGGGATTCATATTACACACAAACACTTGTAGGTTTTGAGAACTAAGGTAGTATTTGCCCATCTTCAATTATCCTGTACTTTAAAGCTTGTTAGCTTTTTTACTTTTCAGAGGTAAAAGAAAACACAACGTTCATAAAAAAGATACACAGTTCAGCCAACTGTAAAATAAACACCTAGGCAGTCATCACCCAGACTATGAAGTAGGACATTGCTAGCTCCCAGCAACCCTTGTTTATTGGTTCTTTGAAGATTAAGGCTGATGTGCCATGAGCGTATCCACAAATACTGCAGGGTGGTTCACACAAGAAGGAGCCTGTGGCTTTAAAGAGTATCTGAGTCATTCCTTTAATATCTTCATTTATCTAACAATGTTTAGGTCTATATATAGCTATATATATAAACATATATGTATATTCTGGAAAATTATTTTGAGAAATCAGGTGTAGAGTTAATGTTGTCTGTGATCATTACAATGAAATATAACTAAACAAAACCTTTTCATTTTTTTTACAAGACTCCTTGTTAAATCATTTTCTGATATTTTAGATACCATACATACTTTCATTCAAGTTATAAATCTTTCAACTTTTAAACACTTCCTTTGAAAATATAAATTTACTAGAAAATGCATGTGTGACCACATTTATCTAGCTGAGCATCTCATCCATTTCTCATGGAAATCTTATGGTTTAATGTTAGAACTTAATCTCTTTTTTCCATATCCATATATATATATATATATATATATATTTTTTTTTTGTCATCGTGGGGCTTGAACTCTGGGTTTGGGCGCCACTGTCCCTGCGCTCTTCAGCTCAAGGCGAGCGCTGTACCGCTTGAGCCACAGCACCACTCCTGGTTTTCTAGTGGTTTATTGGAGATAAGAGTCTCATGGACTTTCCTGCCCGGGCTGGCTTTGAACCGTGATCCTCAGATCTCAGCCTCCTGAGTAGCTAGGATTACAGGCATGAGCCACCGGTGCCCAGCCTCCATATATATTTTTTATTGTAAAAATATTGTACAGAGGGGTTACAGTTACATGAGTAGGGTAATGAGTACATTTCCTATAGAGCATTGTTACTTCCTCCTTTGTTTTTACCCTACCATCCCTTCCCTCCCCACCTCCCCAACTCCTCCCTCACCCCCACCTCATGTTGTAAAGTTTGTTTTCAGCATATTGTCTTGTACATCTCATTGTTACAATAGGTCAACTTGTATCCTTATTTAAGCATTTTGTTATATCCCTTCCCTTCCCCAAATCAGAAAACTGTATATACAAGATGCAGGACACCAGAATCAAATACAGTGAAAAAAGGGGTTAAACTGTGTGGAAGACCATACAAAGAAATAAGAGACTTGCATAGTGCATTATAAGTACGTTAAAAACAATAGCAAGAAAGAAAAAAAAAACACTTGTGTCCCTGTCTTGGGGTTCATTTTGCTTAATATCATCTTATATAGTCATATGTACATAGTTTTTGACCTTTTTTGTTTGTCCTAGACATGTACTAGTTATTGCAAATAAGGGAAAACATGGGACCTATGTTTCTTTTGGCCTGGCTTAACTTCACTTAGTATAATTTTTTCCAAGTCTTTCCATTTCCTAACAAATGGGGTGATGAGGTACATATATATATATATATGTATATATATATATATATATATGTCATATTTTCTTGATCCATTCGTCTACTGAGGTTGGTTCCGTATCTTAGCCATGGTGAATAATGCTGCGAAAAACATTGTTGTGCTGATAGCTTTGGTATGACCTTGTTTGTGATGATTTGGGTAAATGCCCCAAAGAGGGATTGCTGGGTCATATGGGAGCTTTATGTGTAGTCTTTTGAGGAACCTCCACACTGCTTTCCAAAGTGGTTGAACAAGTTTATGCTCCCACCAACAATGCAGTAGAGTTTCCCTTTATCTCTTTATAAGTATCTCTGGATACCCTTTTACTAATGAACATTAATTAAGATTCTTGGTTTTTATGTTGACTTTCCTCTTGCTCCTCCTCTCTGTTGGTTACTTTTTACTTGTTTTCTCCCCTGCCTAGGTCTCTATTCACTTGTCTCTTTACTGTCTCTGAACATGATAGAGACACAAAAACCTTCCCTTAAGATCAAGCTTGTTTACTAATGGCATAGATGCTGTGACCTGCAGTACTGAAGACAAAAGGAACAGTCTTGGAGGAATCAAGAGTTGGATATATAGGTTTAGGATTTAGGTACACATGATATCCTATAAGTGCTGAGCACAACTTCTGTGGTGAAGATATCTCTGTAAAAGTAAAAGGATAAGCTGGTGGTTTATCCTGTATTCCTAGCTATTCAAGAGACTGAGATCTGAGGTTCATGAGTCCAATCCAATCCAGGCAGTAAAGTCCATGAGATGCTTAAACAGCAAAAAGCTGTAGCCCAAATGATGGAGCACTAGCCTTGAGCAAAAAAGCTCAGAGATACCACCCAAAACTTGAATTCAAGCCCCCCAGACTGACACGTACACACACAAAGATAAACTGTGTTGGATTTAAGATGTAAGATTCGGCATTTTTTTTCTTGCATATTTTCTTAGTTATGCACAGTAGATGTATTTCTCAGTAGTATTTGCTTTAACAAAACTTTTTAGTAATATAAGACAATTGAGAATAATAAAAGTTATAGCCATTAATGACATTCCTGAATTAATGTGTAAGTAGTTCTTGTTCATTTCTTGTACTCAGTGGTGATCTTTGATGGTTTGTTTCAATAGTAAGTTACTTTAATGAGGGAGGAATATTTGGAACAATTAGCTAATCAAATCATCAAATGTTCTTTTAATCTTGCAGCATAAGTTAAGGTATGACTCATAAAAGTTTTTCTCTAAAAGCAATGTCAAAATAGAATTAAGTGTTCTCTGGGATCACTATGCAGTTAGATTTTTCTGTGGGATGGAAGGCTGTAGCAGCTCTGAGCATTGTTATTGATTTGGAAAATTAATCCAATTGGCAGTCATCCCCTAGATGACTTAGTTTCTGAGACCTTTGTATGAGACCTATATATGTACTTGCAGTATAGACAATAAGAATGCAACATAGATGGGTCCAAAATGTGGGGTCTAAGCATTTAATAAGAGACATTAAGCAGTTTAACTACTATTTCCTCTTTTTAGTGGTGAATAAGAGTTGAATAATGATCCTTATAGAAACCAACACATTGCACCTGATTGAAGGGAGTGGTTTGGAACATGAGTAATTTTTTTTTTCTTCTTCCAAGAACATCTACTTCAGAGCCTTGGTTCAACAGACTGCATTCCTCAGAAATGCAGGTGTGAGCAGAGTACTCAGAGATCACATTTAGGCATTTTTGTCTATCACAGAACCTTAGGAAACAATGTTAGCAAGTGAAAGACCTGTGATCAACCAGGTCACTAGAGTTCCATTTGGTGCTTTTCTACTAGAGTGGAAGGAGGACTGCCTATTCTGGTCGCCTATTCTGCTAGTCGGGTGTAGCCTGCCAAATGGTCACTTTCCTGGCTGTGGTTTCTTGTAACCTGTGCCATATGGAAGAAGCAGAGCCAGGAGATGGCAGTCTAGGAATCTGGGTTCCCTGGGGTAGAAGTCTTCCACTCAGGCTACCCACTTGCAGGATGAATGTGTTCCTTAGTTTCTTTTTCATTCATAATTGAGAAATACTCCAATGCCTTAGGTAAAAGGACAAACTGGGAGGTATACTGGGAGGCTATTATTAAAAGAATCACAGAGGCTAGGTTTTTAATACTTAAAATTATTATATATAGTATATATTATACACACACACATATATATCTTACATATATGTTACTAACACATTTTAGGTTCACCATAATTTTTGTGGTACTGGGATCAAGTCCAGAGCTCCACACTCTGGGTAAGTGTTTTACCTCTGAGCTATATCCTCAGTCCCAAATTATTATATATTTTTGCATATTTGTGATAACTGATTTTATCCCTGACCAGAAATGAATCCAAATAAAATATTTTGGATATCTTCTCTAAAAAGTCTAGTTTAAGTAACAGGATTACTGTGAGATTCCTTCGGTGCCAACATTCTAGCCTTAGGTTCTGGGGCTTCCATTGCAATGCTGGGACAACATTACTATGCGGATGTGCCAATTCAAGACAACCTATCCATATCTTTTAAGAATTAGACAGTTTAAAGACAGCATCTTCAGGCTTTTTGAGGTTCTTTGGGGGCATGCTACTATCCAGTGCATTCTAGAGGTCATGTAGAGAGGAATCATGTTCAGTAATTAAGCCCTGGAGAATGAATTCTTACTGTAGCTGTGACCCTAGGAGAATTTAGGGTGAATGGAGGAAGGCTTTTTGGCTGATGGGTCTGGAGGCATCTGTCTTGCCCTTGAGGTACTTGTCCATGTTTATAGCAATAGATACTTTCATGCTGTAGTTGAGGAAGCAAAATGTGACAACGACAACACTTACTTTACACCTGTATTTGCCATTTTGCTTTGTAATCCATATAACAATGGGGGGGGAGGGGAAAAGGAGGTAAGGGAGGGAGTGAGAGAAAAGGGGAGGGGGAGGGAGGAAGGAGAGGAGATTGGGGAGGAGGGAGAAGGAGAAAGGAGAAGAGGAGAATTTTTTCCCATTTCATGGCCATCATCATTTTAGATCCTAATAGCCCTTTCTTTCACCTTCTGGTTTATTTAGGGTTAGAATGTGGCCCAAGAGGTCAGAAATCATGCTAGTTTTATTCTGTTATAGATGTTCGACCCCTCTTCAAGCCCCCTAACAGGGGGCTTGATTTACCATCTGTTGAATGGGTGAAGCTCCTAAGTTACCTTGAGTGACCCATGGGGCAGTCTCCTCACATGATATAGGGAATAATAGGTATTTAAAGCAATTAGGCTTAATTTATAGATGCCAGGCCTGTAATGTCAGTGAATGATGTGTGTCGATGAGTTTGTGTGGTTCTTGACTGGAGGACTGCCTAAAGACAGTCAATTTAATGGAGACATTTTATTTTTTATTCTCTTATTAATAGGCCTCCTTAGGTTTACTGATACTCATTTATACAAACAGTGATTGGAGAATGATGTTTAAACACACAAGCCTTTTTTCCCCATGTGTTTTGAAACTTTTCAGGAATATATAGCCTTAGATTAATTTACCCAGGTTTTGTAACTTTGGCTTGCTCTTGCCACTATTGTCATACCACCTGGTGTGTTTGACCCTCTCTGAAGCAGTGGGATGGAAGTGCTCATTCTGTCAAAGTAGTTGTATTAGCCAGAGGATAGAAGGGCTATTACCTAACTGTATCTGCTGAGAGTGAGTGTGGGAAGGCTTTTTTTTCCCTTTTCATTTCATTTCTTTCATTTCTGGCGCCTTAACTCAGGGCCTGGTTACTGGTCCTGATTTTTTTTGCTCAAGGCTAGCACTCTCCCCACTTGAACCATGGCTCCATTTCCAGCTTCTTTGTAGTTAAGTGGAGATAAGAATTTCATGAGCTTTCCTGCCTGGGCTAGCTTCTAACCACGATCCTCACACCTCAGCCTTCTGACTAGCTAATATTGTAGACATGAGCCCCCAGTACCTGCCCCACAGGGAGTTTTAATTACAGGGAATTTCCATAGTGGAAATGGTACTTTTATAGATTATAGAACACATTTGAATAGCAAGACTTAGACTTGCCATTTGCAGCATGTATGCTGAAACAATGATCAGTGTCCTCTTTGAATTTTAGAGCAACAAAAAGATACGTTTAAAATGGCCATTTTTGAAGCATAAGGAAATTTTTGAAAAACATAATCAATTTTCTGCTGAAGTTTTTCTGTAATTAATCATTTAATTTGAAAAACTTCAGTACAGTTAGTACTCATTTTCTAAACAATGGTGATTAGAACTTTTTTTTCCTATGCAGAACCTCTATATTGTTTGATTCTACTATCCTCTCACCTACTGGCACTTTTCAGCTTTTTGCTTTTGTCTTTTCTTCAGTTCCCCTTCTCTCTTCCTCCTAGGATTTCTTTCTTCTTTTATCCTAAATCCAGTTCTCACATCTTCCTAGTCATTCTCTGTCCGTGATTCACTCCTTTAAAATACACAGTTTGGCCATCTTGGTTCATTTTTTTAAATGATGTTTAAATATCAACAAGCACTATCCTGTGACTGCTACTTGTTAAGAACCATTGGCTATAGTTCTTTTTGGTTCTGAAAAGAAAAAAGAACATTTACTGCAGGATTACCAAATAAGAAAACATAGTATTATAATTGTTTCATCATCAGTATAGCTGCGTAAGTTACTAATATCAATTAAAAATAACTAAAGATTTCTTTCAGGGTGATTAAAGTGCTGAACTGATGACAGATACTGAAAACCATCTGTGCACATAATCTGGCAGTTTTACAAATCTCTTTTAAGTGTTCTAGATGCATACTTTGGAGCAGGTTAATTTTTCAGTGACAGCCTTTATTTTCTCTGCATTGAGTTATATCTTTGTACCTGCCTCACTGCAGAACTCTCAGACCTAAAGGATTTAAAGTTTATTACTTCGATTTTAGAGCAGGATGGAAAGGGAAAGAAAGAAAAATAATTTTCCTGAGTGAAGGGACCTTGTTCTTATAATAGCATTTTGATCTGAGGACTATGCTGTGATAAATAACTCCTTCTGTAGAATCTGTACAAAATTAACCCTGGGAGAACCCTATATATCCCTAAGGCAGTAGGTGGCCGATTATGATGGCATGTAATCTGTTTTCTCATAGTTTGGTACACAAATGCAGATGTGAGCTGAGTTTAAATGCAGCTTGCCTTTATTTTTGTTGTAGGGCGGGAAGGATTAGTATTTTGAAGATTGCTTTTAGAGAATTTTTAAAAATGTCTGCTTGAATCTTCCTTTTTTGTTATAATTTTTCTATTTGTGAATGATTCTGATGATTACATTTGAATGTAAATATGCAGCAGCAGCAGAGAAGTTCTCCAAGAACAAATTCATAATTCTTGGATATATCTAAAGGAATACCTATTGTTCCATACATTTCCTCCATTAGAATATTAAGGTTTAATTTTTTTTTTTTTGTCGGTTGTGGGGCTTGAACTCTGGGCCTAAGCACTGTCCCTGCACTCTTCAGCTCAAGGAGAGCACTCTACCACTTGAGCCACAGTGCCACTTCTGGTTTTCTAGTGGTTTGTTGGAGATAACAGTCTCACAGAGTTTCCTGCCTGGGCTGGCTTTGAACTGTGATCCTCAGATCTCAGCCTCCTGAGTAGCTAGGATTACAGGCGTGAGTCACCGGCACCGGCCAAGATTTAATTTTTTTTTTGGTGGGGGGGGGGTTCCGGTCGTGGGTCTGGACTCTGGGCCTGGGCACTGTCCCTCAGCTCTTCACCTCAAGGCTAGTGCTCTATCACTTGAACCACAGCACCACTTCTGGCTTTTTTTTTCTGCTTATGTGGTGCTGAGGAATCGAACCCAGGGCCTCATGCATGCAAGGCAAGCGCTCTACCGTTGAGCCACCTTCCCAGCCCAGGTTCATTTTTTTTTTTAAGTATAATTTAACTAGTTTTATTCTTCCAGGTTTCTGAAAGAATACATGCTTTTAAGTTCATTAGTTTGTAGAAAATAATTTTGCATTTACTTTGCAAGTTAACACTTTATTATGAAATCGTATTGGAGTGTATAGTTCACATAAGGAAAGTAGTCTCATTCAGAATTGTATGACTATACTACAACTAATATTCTTCCTGGAAGGCAGTAACATGTGACATCTGAAAGGTACTTTTTGGGAGTATTAATTTGTACTTTTCTCTATTGGTCTTCTATGATTATTTTTAATAGACTTTTAAAAACTTGGATAGTTTTAGGATAATAATTAGCATTTCATGTTGTCTAACATTGAATATTTCATATTTATATTCTTGTTACCTAACTATTTAAAAAATTTCATTGAGTCACTTAGGTTAATTTTTTATGGTGTAACTGTAGACTGACATGTGGTTATAAGAAATAATGCGGAGCTCCTTTGTTCCCTTTCCAGAGAAGTTGTTACCAGTGTAACATGTTGACAACATATAAAACATTTCCACCATCACCAGGATCCCTCACATTGTCTTCTAGTAGTAACCTCATCCATTTCTCTCCTGCTGTTCTCCTCACAGATTCCAGCAACCACTGACTTTGGGGATTTCTTTAATTTCTTATTTTAAGAATGTTATATAAATAGAATATGAAGCTATGGAACTTTTAGGGATATCTTTTTTGGACAATACTGGGATTTGTGCTTGCTGTATAGGTGCTTTTGTTGTTGTTGTTGTTGTTTTTAAGCTCTGCATTGTTCCCTGGTAATTCGTTCACATTCTTGTGTATGTCATTCATTTCTACATTGAATAGTATTCCATTGAATTTAGTTTTTTAAACATTCACCCATCAAAGGGTATCTGTTTTCTTTCTGTGTTTTGGCAATAAAAATAAAGCTATAAATATTTATATGCAGGTTTTTTTTTGTTATTTGAAAAACCATGTCATTCATTCATGTGTGTGTGTGTGTGTGTGTGTGTGTGTGAGAGAGAGAGAGAGAGAGAGAGAGAGAGAGAGAGAGAGAGAGAGAGAGAGCTGTCCAGGAGTAAATTGCTGGGTAATATGTTAATTACATATTTAAGGTTTTCAGAAACGTTTTTTGAAGTTGATATACTATTTTACATTATTACCATGAATGATCTGTTTCTCCACATCCTCATCAGCATTAGAATTGTTATTATGGTTCTCCCACCTCTGCTCAGTGGAGAGGGATATGTCCTAAGATCCCGGCAGACATATGAAGCCATGGCTGATACTGAGGCTATCTGTGCTATGTTTTGTTTTTCCCTGTACTACTATAACTTAAGTTACAAATTAGAGTAAGAGATTAACAATAATGAACAACAAAATAGAACAAGTATTTACTAATAAAAGTTAGTTAAAACTTTAGAGTGTTTATTTCTGGAATTTTCCACTTGCTGACCATGGATAACTCAAACCATAAGCAATGAGCAATGGAGAAGAGGGGACTATTTTATCTTTTAACTTATCCATTCTGACAGATATGTAGTTGTGCCTTGTTTTGGTTTTAATTTGTAATCTCCTAATGTTGAACAGACTTTGTGTGCTTATATGCTATCTGTAGATGTTTTTGGTTGAATATTATTCTTTATGTTTTCTGATTGTCTTGCATTTTACTTTTGAATGTTGAGAGTTCTTTATACGTTTTAGCTACTTGTCCCTTGTGGAGCATGTCGTTTACAAGTATTTCTCGCATTGTGTGGACCATCTTTCCATGTTCTTCATGTTTGTGGTTCAGGCTTTATTTCATAATTATAAGTTTAACTCTGCAGCCAAGCTTCAAAGGGAATAAGGAAAATGTAGAACCTCAAAATTGAACCAAGAGCACCAGAATGATAGGGAATTGTGAGCAGATGGGATCCTCTGCTGAGCAGTAGAAGAAATGGTCTGGTGGTAATGATAAACCTCAAGTGATAGATGATAGTACCACAGTTAGTGGTACTCCATTTGTTTGTCTTTCTATTTCTGATCCAAGTGCTCTATGACTTCCATAGTGTGCATGCCTCTCTTACTTTTCCAAAGGCCACACGGTTGCTGTCTTAGAAGCACAGATGAAAACTGGGAACCATTAGCCATAGAGAAGATGCCAGCACCTATATGCTCCAACATGACATTTTTATCATCATATTTCTTCCTAAAGATGGACTTGTTGTTTGTACTATTATGGATGTGAAGTCAGCACCCTAGCACCTAAATCCTGCAGTAATTCTGTGAAAGGAGCAACTCTTAAAACCAAATCCCTTCTCTCCAGAGTATAGTGCATGAACATTTTTCTGTAACCAGATCAAAGGAAAGGTAGCTGAAGGGTTTGTCATCCATGACATTGTGGAAGAACACATAGGGTTGGGCCAGGAATGTGGTGGTTCATTCCTGTAATCCTAGCACTTGGGAGGCTGAGGGAGGAGGATCATGAATTTGAGATCAGCCTACACTGTCTGGTGAGACTGTGTTTCAAAAATAAAACCCAAACCAAACAAAAATCCAGAATAGTGGGATTTACTATAATTGACATCAAGCTGCTGTAGGCAACAGCAGCATCTGCAAAGTCCATATTTTCATATTCTTAGCAGGCTCTTTAGAAGAGAAAAAGTTTTAAATTTTGATGTGAAGTCAAATTGGTCAGTTTTTCTCTTATGGATCATGCTTTTTGGTATCAAGTCTAAGAATTCTGATTAACCCTTGATCATGAAGATTTTCTCCTATGTTTCTGTCTTTTGATAGTTTGTTTTCTGTGTGAAAACACTGGAAGATGTAGACATAAACAAGAACTTCCTGCACACACACACACACACACACACACACACACACA
>NW_012267284.1:3458111-3478145 GCF_000151885.1 Dipodomys ordii
CTGTCCCTCAGCTCTTCAGCTCAAGGCTAGCGCTCTACCACTTGAGCCACAGCGCCACTTCCGGCTTTTTTCTTTTTGCTTATGTTGTGCTGAGGAATCGAACCCAGGGCCTTGAGCATGCAAAGCAAGTGCTCTACCACTGAGCCACCTTCCCAGCCCCTCTGCCTTGCTTTTTATTTCACAATATGTACTGGAGATGATGCTGTGACAGCGATAGAGGTTTTCCTCACCCCACTTTACACAACTACATATTACTGGGTAATTTTGCATGTATAATTTCATTAGATATTAAAAGTTTTTCCTTATTGTTGGGGCAATACTGGAGCTTAAATACAGGGCTTTTGCTTCAAGCACTGCACCATGCCTTTAGTTATTTTTAGGTAGTCTTGAGTTTTGGCCCTGGATGGGGCTGGGCCCACCACCCTCCTATCTGTGGCTTCCAGGGCAGCTGTTATGCACCTTCACACTCAGTTTATTGATCGAGATGACATCCCTAATTTTGTGCCTTGACTAGCTTCTGATCTCTACCTACTGTGTAGCTGGCTGAGTAGCCTCTGTGCCTGGTTAAAAAGTTATCCTATATAGGGATTTTGCTTTTTTGTTTCATTAATAGCATTTGCAATTTTCAGTTTCTTTTCAACCTTGTCAAGAGAGTACATTTTTGCCAGGTAGGTGAGAAAGGCTGTCTCAGTGCTTTTTAAATTTACATTTCTCGTGAGGATAGTTCAACATCTTTTAAAATGCTTGTGGGTTTTGCCTTTCTTATCAACTGTTGGTTCATGTCTTTTGTCTATCAGGTTTTTGGTATTAACTGTTTTAACTATTTTTTAAAAGGAAAATTATCTCTTTGGGAGATAAATCGTGAATATTATTTTCCAGTTAGTTTTTGACTTTATGTCTATGTCTTTTTTTTTTTTTTTTTTGTGGTTGTGGGGCCTGAACTCTGTGCCTGGGTGCTGTCCTTCAGCTCTTCTGCTCAAGGCTAGTGCTCTACCACTTGAGCTGCAGTGCTACTTCTGGCTTTTTTCTGCTTATGTGGCACTGAGGAATTGAGCCCAGGGCCTCATGCATGCAAGGCAAGCATTCTACCACTGAGCCACCTTCCCAGCCCCACTTTATGCATTTTTTGCCATGTAGAATATAATTTTTTATGTTTGTGATTTTATGAAGTCTGGGCCTTTGGATAGCTGATTCACATAAGATAAGAATTACTTTTATGTCTGAGTTGTCTAGTTGCTCACCTTCATGAGCTGTCTGTAGATCAGCTGTCATGAATACTACTTTATCCTAGGTCCTGTTTTATTTCTTTGCTCACTATACACCAGAAAACCACATGATGCCTCTCCTGGCACTTCACCTTATGCTTTTTGCCTGTAAAGTGCCTGCTGACATTAATTATTCTTGTGGAACTGTGTTCATGCTCCTTTTTTCTACCAGTTTTGTAATTAAATTCCATACTCTGTGTTTTTTGATCTGTTACTTAGACCAGGGGTTTGTGAATTTCTTCCATAAAGGACAAGAAGTATTTTAGTTTTTTTCAGGCTGTATAGTCTCTGTCACACTTTCTCTCATGTAGTATAAAAGCAGCTGAGGACAGTATATACATGGGTGGACATGTGTTCTGCCAAAATGTTACTTAGTAGAAACCATTTGGAGGATGTGAGGAGAAGGGAAGAGTGGGCACATGTTGTGGGCCATAGTCTGCAGTCTTAAGGTCCAGAACTGTTAGGATTTGTTAGGACTCTCCTTCAGTCCACTTTGCTGTCTGTCTGAGTTCAGCCAAACTCTGGTGCCAAACCTGAAGTCAGGTATTAGAGTCTCCAGGGAATGCAGTGTGTATTATTTGGATGATGGTTAGGTATTATTTTATTTGTCTTCAGATATAAACTATTAGGACCAAAAACATAAGTTGGGTATTAGGAAAATGCTTTTCTTGAAATTAGAATAACTACAACATCTTTAAATTCCTATATATCGGATGTGGGTACTGTTGAGTGTCTTGTTAAGCCTGTATATTGGAGAGGAACTATTACAAATGGTACCATGACTTCATCAGCTCTTACTGTGGAACCCCTTGCCCTGAGAGAAAGTGATTTGCATCAGGGAGGAGTATTTTATTGTCTTTCAGCTAAAAATTAAACTTAGTAATAAGGGCATCTGTGAGTAAAACAATTGGAAACATCATATATGCAGGGTTGATTTGAATATTGTTGAATCATTTCTGTGAGGCATGATCACATCAGGGTGTTGGGAAGCAAAGAAAAGGTTCTTGGACTTCTTTCCTGTGCATCAGAAGCTGATATGCATTTTCTGTTGACATGGAAGTTGCCAACTCCATGACTCTATACTGCTGTTTGAATGAACATTAAAAATTTTAGAAAATCACCTGTTGCCTAGTTCATTTCTGTGGAGAACAGTTATTCTCTTCCAGATTTAATCAGAGGGATAAAAAAACTATTAACTATATATCTTGTGCTATATTTCTATCCAGGCTTCATAGTTGTGAAGCAGAGCTGTCATTTTAGGGTAGGGATTGAGTGAAAGTGATAAGCTGGAATTGAAAGCAACATGGAGGGGTTTAGGTCATGTGATGGTAGGACTGAGGTAGCCACTGAGGCCTGTAGCAGGGGAGACCCACCAGAAACTCTCCAGAACGTGGTGAGTGGGTACCACTGGGCTTTGGCACACCTCTTTGTCATTCCTGGCTCTGGAAGGATAGGACCTTGTGCTGCCTGTCTTCCTACCTTATTCCAAACCTCTTGAGTTGTTTTGAGAACTGAGTAAGAAAATTAATGTGAAGCACTAAGAACAGTGCTTGACACATACTAAGAATGAACAAAAGATACCATGCATAGCATTTGATTGCTACATTTATAAGATAAACATTGCTTCTTGTTTGCTCTCTTTTATATGTAAGAGTCAGGGAATTTGTGTCACTCTGTGAATTATCTTGTCCTGAAATTGAATGCCTCTTAACATTGTACTTCTTCCTGTTGCTTCATTGAACAATGTGAACAATAATATAAAGTTTAGTTGAATCTCAACCTTATTTGTTTATGTACGTCTCTAGCTACTTTTGCTCTGTAGTGACAACTGAGTAGATGTGACAGAGGATATGGCCTGAAAAAAGTATTTAGTGTTTGGCCATTATAGATGAGCTTGCCAACCATTATATGTAGGATCTGGTTGAAAATGCTCTCAATTATAGAACTCAATTATAGAACTTTGGGAAACAATTAAATCTTTCATATTTTCTACTGAGGCAAATGACATGGTATTTAAGATTGTAACACAAAATAAGATGCTTCCTTGGAGATTTATTTCTATTACTACTGAAGAGTTGATTTTAAAGAATTATTGTAAATTAGGAAAATGTTAACATTTGTAATAACCTATGTGAAATAATTGGAGGGTTTTAAAGTTGTTTCTTTTCTTGTGTAATGAAAATGAAAGCTGTAACATTTGTGATACATTTTTTGATTTATTAAAAATAAGGTCTTACTACATGTAAAGCATGCAACATTTCACTTTTTTAAAAATATACCGCAGGATAGTGCTGAGCCACATGAGGTCACAGGACCAACTCTCAAAATAGTCCTCCAGGCTCAGGGAGTCAGTGATCTGACTTTCATCCATGAGGACAACATGTTACCACAGACTTTTTCAATTTAAAAAAGGTACTATTATAATTACTCACTTGTATTCAGAATGGTAATAAACAGTAGGTATATAGGCCTAAGATAAAGTTTGATTTTAGGCCAGATTGCAAATGGAGGCAAAGTGTGTGTCTTAGAGTGTTGTTGTGATAGATTGTTAATGTATCAAAGGCCAGTCTGCTTCATGAGTACGTGAGTTTTCAGTACAAACTCTCTACCAGCAGGGGAGTATCAGACAAGTGGTGTTTTCCAGACAGCAAAGCAGATGGTTCCCCTTGTCAGTACAGGGTGTGCCAACCACAAGAGACAGCTACACAAATGTTAACCTCTGAGGGAGGGAGACAACAATTGCTATCAGTTGTTCTTTATAAGCCTGGATCCTGTTTTCAGAATGATGTGATAAATAATTTTGTCTTTTTGAAAAGAAGTATGCATTAACTGTACAAGTACAGCCTGTAATCATCTTGAAGTTCTCACTAAAATTGGTAAAAAGATGATATATTTCTTTAAAAAGGAAGCCAATTCTTTTTTTAATATATATATTTTTATTGTAAAGATACTATACAAAAGGGTTACAGTTACCTGAGTAAGGTGATGAGTACATTTCCTATCCAGCATTGTTACCCCCTCCTTTGTTTTTCCCTACCATCCCTTCCCTCTCCACCTCCCCAACTTCTGCCCCCCGCACTGAAACTGTAAAGTTCATTTTCAACATAATGCCTTATACATCTCATTGTTACAATGGGTCAACCTGTATCCTTATTTCAGCATTTTGTTATTTCCCTTCCCCTTCCCAAATTAGCAAAATATATATGCAAGATGCAGGGTACTGGAATCAAATACAGTGAAAACAAGGGTTATACCATGGGGGAAGAACATACAAAAGAAACAAAAAAAATCACATAGTACATTATAAGTACATTAAAAACAATAGCAACAAAGATAAAACCTCTTGTGCCCTATCTTGGAGTTCATTTCACTTAGCATCATCTTATATGGTCATTTGTACATAGCTTTTGACCTTTTCTGCTTGTCCTAGACATATACTAGTTATTCAAGTAAAGGAAACCACAGGACCTATGTTTCTTTGGGCCTGGCTTACTTCACTTAATGAGTTTTTCCAAGTCTTTCCATTTTCTAACAAATAGGGTGGTGTCATTCCTTCTGATGGAGGCATAGAATTCTCTCTCTCTCTCTCTCTCTCTCTCTCTCTCTCTCTCTCTCTCCATACACACACCCACCACATTTTCTTGATCCATTCATCTATTGAGGGGCATCTAGGTTGGTTCCATATCTTAGCTATGGTGAATAATGCTGTCATAAACATAGTTGTGCTGGTAGCTTTAGTATGGCCTTGTTTGTGATTGTTTGGGTAAATGCCCAAAAGAGGGATTTCTGTGTCATAGGGGAGCTCTATATGGAGTCTTTTGAGGAACCTCCATACTGATTTCCAAAGTGGTTGAATAAGTTTACACTCCCACCAACAATGAAGTAAGGTTCCCTTCTGTCCACATCCCCTCCAGCATCTGTTATTATTAGAGTTCTTGATCATAGCCATTCTAACTGGAGTGAGGTGGTATCTCAATGTTGTTTTGATTTGCATTTCTTTTATGGCTAGGGAGGTTGAGCATTTCTTCATGTGTCTATTGGCCATCCTTCTTTCCTCTTCAGAGAAGTTTCTCTTTAAGTCTTTAGCCCACTTATTTATTGGGCAGTTGTTTCTTTGAGGATTTGTTGTTGGGGGATTTAATTTTTTGAGTTTTAGGTATATTTCAGATATGAGATCCTTGTCTGTTGTATGGCTAGTGAAGATCTTCTCCCAATCTGTGGGCTTTCTATTGATCTTGCTAGCTATATCATTTGCCATTCAGAAGCTCTGGAGTTTCATGAAATTCCTTTTGTCCAACCTTTCTTTGATTTGTTGTGTTTCTGGGTCTCTACTAAGAAAATTTCTGCATGTACCAAGGAGCCCTCAAGTTTCTCCTATTCCATCCTGTAATGTTTTCAGGGTGGCCAACTCTTACATTTGGCATTTCTGGTATAAGGTGATGGCAGAGTACTTGAGCCTGATAGATTGCTTTCAGATTCCTGCAAAAGTAGCCATGAAGACAAACACAGGCAATTCCACTATAAAGCAGATGTCATATGCAGTATGTTTGGAATGGATTGAAATAGTCTTGGACTATGTAGCACATGTTCTGTTCTCTGAGAACAGGGTGAGTGGCCCCCCACAAATTAGAACACCCTTAAAACTTCACTTATAAAGCTTGTCTAACTCTTGGAATCCTGAGCATCAAACTGAAAATCAAAAGTTTATCATCCACAAATTGTGGAATCAGTCATGCTAAAGTCCTTCAGCCACCTCTTCTGTCCATTTCCACTAGTTCTTTTTTGTTTTCACATTTATCACTATGTAGCCCAGCAGCAATGGCAAGAAGGAAGGGGAGGGGTTCCTTGTATCTCTTAAAGAACAGATTATAGCTGGATGCTGTAATCCTAGCTACTCAGGAAGCTGAGATCTGAGGATCACAGTTTGAAGCCAGCATGGGCAGAAAAGTCTTTGTAAGACTCTTATCTTGTTAACTACTCAAAAAAATTGGAAGTGTTAGTGCTAGCTTTGAGCAAAAGAGCTCAGAGACAGTGCCCAGGCCCCTAGTTCAAGACCCAGAACCAGCAAAGACAAAGAATAGCTTTTACAAGACTGTGTGCAGGGTAGTTCGGTGGTAGAGGGCTTGCTTAGCATATCTGAAGCCCTGGATTTTACCCCCACCATCTCAAAGAAGAATACTCTTGTAATAGGAAAGAGAGAGGGAGAATTATACGTCCTGTCTTATGTCTGGTTCATGTGAATACTGACAGGAGAGCCGACCCTCAGTGGGAAGCTATACTCTCTGAAAGTTCATTAAATGGATACCTGCCATACAATGGTAGGACACATCGTATTTCTAAACCTGAAAAGGAGAGACCCTATTCAGACTTGGACATTCAGGACAGAGGATCTTTTACTCTGTCTGGCAGGAACTTCCATTCTAGAGTGAATGCTTCTTACCAAATGTGAGCACAAAATGGAAGGTCTTATGTGAGGCCTACAAAACATGGAACATATAGAAGAATGACATGTGTTTCTGAAAAACATGTAACAAAACAGGTAAATTTCAAAATTTGTGTACAATCTCCTGGTGTGTTACAGAGAAAAATCACAGCCTGGAGGAATAAACACTCTCATCCATTGAACAGGCTGAGAAGAAAGAAGTCAAAGAAGATGAAACAAAAGTGTGTAGAAAAAAAAAAATTCAGTAAGGCTTCAGGTGTGCCATATTAAAGCAGCTAGAAGATTTGATCTCTACAAAGAAACCAAGAGTGATGTGACTGATGGACTTGAACATACATACTCAGTTCAGAGAAGAAAGGCAAATATGTGCAAATGCAGACTGTGGAATGTTGAGGACAGATGACAGTTTTTAACCCAAGATGTGTCCCTGAGCAGGAATCTGTTCAGTAGTCAGGAAAATCATGATTTACTTTCCTGTGTAAGGGAAAAGTATGAGTAAATAGCAAAGAGACCCTTGAGGACCAGCTGAAATTAATGGAAAAGGTTTCTACATAGACTTGCCCAGCAAAATATTTGAATTTTAAGGATAAAACAGTTAGGAAATGGAGCAGGTTACTTGCAAAGGAACACAAATTAAGTTTGTCTTAGGTATCTTGTCTATTAAATGCCAAAAACATACAGAACAGTGGCTCAGTAACTATATTCAGCTGTGTTGTCAATATATGGTTTAATGACTATTCAGTCAGGTTCCATCCACCCTCTAAACTACTACTTAAATATATAATTCATCTATAATGGAGTCACTCCTGGATTTCAGCTTATTTTTTTGATTGTTTTAAATTCTTTTTTTTTTTTTTTTGCCAGTCCTGGGGCTTACTTAGGGTTTAGGCACTGCTGAGCTTCTTTTGCTCAAGGCTTAGCACTCTACCACTTGAGCCAAAACACCACCTCCAACCTTTCCTGTTTATGTGGTTTTGAAGAATTGAACACAGAGCTTTGTGCATGCTAGGCAAGCACTCTACCACTAAGCTACATTCCCAGACTCATTTCTCTGATTTTGAAGGGAGAGGGTTGCATGAAGTTTTACAGCCCCATGACCTTTGAGAAATTGGGATATATTTATGTCTCATGTCCTATGATTGATTGTCAGTCAATAGTACAGACCACACTAGTTTAATTGAGCAGATCAGAAACTTGGATTATGTGAAGGAGAATGTAGTCCAAATTACAGTTAGAGTTCAAAACCCACCATCAAACACAGAAAAAAAAAAAACCCAACTAATCTAACTGCATGTCTTTTATGAAAAGCATATTCAAAATAAAATGACTCAGAGGCTTTAATGAAAGAATCAGGTAAATACAAGCCAAGAGAATGTGAGAATTTTATTATAAGGAGACAAAAGTTATTGAGATAAAAGGTATAAGCCAAAGTAAAGTAATAACAAGTAATACGAGGTTTTATGTAGTAAGTTACATCACAGAATACAGTAATTATTGGAATGCAAAGAAGAAGAAGTGAGGAGACATATGTCTTTTTTTTGACACATTGAATTAGGAAGGGCAAAGGCTCTAAATTCTTGAATAGTTTAAGGATACACACTTGAGATCTGTACCCTGAAAACAGGCATAGCTTTTCAGGGCTGCAGGGAATTTGTTTTCCTTCCCAATCAGTATTCTAGCCCAGAAATAATCTAAAATTTGAAAAAATCGACAATAGTACCAAATACATTCTCTAATAGTGAAATTTAAAAAATGTTCTACATGAAAATTCTAAAGCAGTTTAAGTCATCTCCTAAATAAGGCAACAGGCAAAAGTAAAAACTGCAATTAAAAAATGTGTAGATCATCTCCCAATTTGTGGGCTTTCTATTGATGTTGCTAGCTATGTTCTTTGCCATGCAGAAGCTCTGCAGTTTCATGCAATCCCATTTGTCCAACCTGTCTTTGATTTGTTGTGTTTTCTGGGTCTTTATTAAGAAAATTTCTGCATGTGCCAAGGAGCCTAGAGTTTTTCCTATTCCTTTCTGTAATATTTTCAGGGTGTCTGCTTTGATTTTGAGGTCTTGGATCCATTTGGAGTTGATTCTGGTGCAGGGTGATATATAAGGATCTAGTGGGGTTGGGCTCAGTGGTAGAGCGCTTGCCTTGCATGCATGAGGCCCTGGGTTCGATTTCTCAGCATCACATAAGCAAAAAGAAAAAAAGCTAGAAGTGGTGCTGTGGCTGAAGTGGTAGAGAGCTAGCCTTGAGCTGAAGAGCTGAGGGACAGCGCCCAGACCCAGAGTTCAGGCCTCACGACTGGACCCCTCAAAAAAAAAAAAGGATCTAGCTTTATTTTCTACTGGTGTTTAACTAATTTTGTCAGTACTATTTACTGTCTTTCTTTCATTCTATTTTTTTTAGCTCTCTTATCAAAGATTAGGTGGCTATAGGTCTATGGGTTCATTTCTGGGTCTTCAGTTCTATTCCATTGGTCCTCAGGTCTGTCCTTGTGCCAGTACCAAGCTGTTTTGATTACTATGAGTTTGTAGTAGAGTTTGAAATTTGGTATTGATATTCCTCCAGCACTGTTCTTTGTGCTAAGGATTGTTTTTGCTGTTTGGGGTCTTTTATTGTTCCATATGAATTTTTGGGTTGCTGCTTCTATTTCATTGAAGAATGAAGTTGGGGTATTTATGGATATTGCATTGAAATTGTAGATACCCTTTGGAAGTATTGCCATTTTCAGCATGTTATTCCTCCAAATCCAGGAACATGGGAGATTTTTCCACTGCCTTATTAGTTCTCCTGTAGTTTCCTTTGTCAGGTTTTTAAAGTTTTCATCATAGAGGTCCTTCACTTCTTTTGTTAACTCCTAGGTATTTTATTTTTTGTGAGGCTATTACAAAAGGAGTTGCTATCCTGATTTTAGCCATGCTGTTATTGTTATTGGCATACATAAAAGCCATTATGTTGAAAATGAACTTTAAAACTTGGGGGGGGGCGTGGAGGGAAGAGTTGGGGAGGTGGAGAAGGAAGGAATAGTAGGGGAAGAACTAAGGAGGGGGAAGCAATGCTCAATAGGAAATGTACTCATTATCTTACTGATGTAACTGTAACCCCTCTATGCAGTATCTTTACAATAAAAAATATTTTTAAAAATGTGTAGAAAATGTTTTGGTGTAAAAATACATATTAACCATGAAGTGTGCTCAAAGTAATGATAGAGGAAATTAATGTTGTTATTTATTTCTTAGTGAAAGGGACTAAAAAGCATTGCAGTTGAACATTATAAAAGAAAAAGGAAATCATGAGGAAAATTACTAAAGATGTAGAAACGATGTAATATTAGTAGTACAGCTGACAGATCTCTTATTTCCTTGGGGAAATGTCTAGTCTTTGATCAGTTTTTAGGTAATGTATGTAAGACAAAAAACATAGCTTAGTTTCAGGAATAGAAAAGGGAAGTTAAGGAAAAACAAAGATACATTTTCTGTGATTATGTTTATAAATTTTAAATAAATTAAAAATGAATATTTTCTAGAAAAGATAGAAATTACTCAAGTAGAAAGAGAAAAAATATTAAGTATTTTTAACAGAAGGTGGTAAGAGAGCTTAGTGATCTGGCTGCTCTTATCTTTGCTACTTAAGTTCTTCCTAAAATGGATACATTTGTAGTTCTTCCACCTTTTTTCTTTCTGTGTTGTTGATTGCTTTTCTAGAATCCAGTATCCTTAGCTTTCTTTTTTATAAAGTTTTCTTATTTTGACAGGAGTCCATTCCAGCTCAACAGAATGGGCTCTTGGATTGAAGAGCCAGATAATGGAAAGGAATTGTCTTAGCACCATTTGTTGGAAAGACTATTCAATGGGAAAGTAAGTCTTTTTAACAAACAGTGCTGTTATTTACTATAGCTAGGATATGGAACAAACCCAGATGCCCCTCAGCAGATGAATGGATCAAAAAAATGTGGTATATATACATAATGGAATTCTATGCTTCCATCAGAAAGATTTGTAAGGAAATGGAAAGACTTGGAAACAATCATATTAAGTGAAGTAAGCCAGACTCAAAGAAACAGGCTCCATGGTTTCCCTCATGTGTAATAATCAGTATATATCCAGGACAGTCCTAGCAGACAATCACAATAGCTCAATAGCTATGTATATATGACAGTATAAAATGATGCTAAATGAAATGAACTCCATATATGGAAACAAAAGTGTTTTTTTTTAATGCACTGTGTGATGTTATTTCTTTTTCCTTTCTTCCCCCCGCCTCTTTGGCTTATCTCCTGTTGTCACTGTTTTTGATTTTGGTACCCTGTGTCATACACACACACACAGACACAGACACACACACACACATATACATATATGTGTGTATATATATATACATATATATATATGTTTATCTAATTTGAGGAAGGGAAGGGAAATAACAAAATGGTGAGACAAAGGACCAACGGTGAACGAGGGCAATAGCAATATTCACAAGATACTGTGTTGAAAATGAACTTTACAACTTGGGGAGCAGGCGTGGAGGAAAAATGGGAGAAAAATGAGAGGGAGTAACAATGTTGAACAAGAAATTACTCATTGTCTTATGTAACTGTAACCTCTCTGTACAACACCTTTACAATAAAATTAAAATTAAAAAATACAAAAAAACAAGCAGTTCTCAAGTGATTAGAACATTAGTCTGGAGTCCTACCTTGTATCAGATACAGAAATTAACTCAAGATGGGTAATGAACATTATCCATGCCAGAACTCATAGATGGAAATCCCAGGCTGAAGCAAAAGGCTCCTCAGATCTGATGTGAAAAATACAAGTGATAAAAGAAAAACTCAAGCTGAGTGCCTAGCTACAAAGGAGGCTAGGGTCTGAGGATCATGGTTTGAAGCTAGCCTGGGCAGAAAAGTCTGAGATTCTTCCTTTTTTTCTTTTTGGGGGGTCCAGTTGTGGGGCCTGAACTCTGGGCCTGGGCGCTGTCCCTCAGCTCTTCAGCTCAAGGCTAGCGCTTGAGCCATAGCGCCACTTCCGGCTTATTTCTTTTTGCTTATGTGGTGCTTGGGAATCGAACCCAGGGCCTCACGCATGCAAGGCCAGTGCTCTACCACTGAGCCACCTTCCCAGCCCAAGTCTGAGATTCTTATCTCTAATTTAATCCCAGAAAAATCCAGAAGTGGCTAAATTGCTCAAGTGATAGAGTGCTAGCCTTGAGCAAAAGCAGTCTAGAAACAGTGCCTAGCCCCAGAGATTAAGCTCTAGGACTGGCAAGCAACAAAACAAAACAACTTGATAAATTGAACTTAATCAAAATCTCAAGTTTTTGTGCTTCTGAATACATCCTGTTGACTCTTAACACCATTTCACAGCTAGGAAGAGAGGTGATATGAGGATCTCATACCTCAAGGACAACAGAGCAGAGTTCTTTTTGAGAACATCATTGACCTCTATAAAGAAACTGGAAACAACTGAAGCTTTGAGTGTATGGTTATGTGAGATGGTCAGTTTCTTTGCTATGAGAGTTGGGTTTTTGTCACTTGCCCTTGAATTACATACTGAGTGGTACACTAACATAAAACGGTAGCCCAGAAGGTAATGCATAATGCAGGACAGCACACAATGTAGGCTGTATTGCAGAATTGGAAACAGATGATATGGTGATAGATTTTATTACAAAATCTACAACTGCCTACATTCTAACTTTTTCTCCTTTCATACAACTTGAACTATATACATCTTGACATTTTAGAAATTTGCTTTAATCTCTCTTTGAACTGTAGGTCCCATGCTCTTGGTTAGCTTTTTTTTCTTTTGCTCAAAACTGGTGCTCTGCCATGTGAGCCACACCTCTACTTGCAGTTTTGTGTTGCTAATTGGAGACAGGTATTTTGATCCTTAGACTTCAGCCTTCTGAGTAGCTAGAATTATAGACATGAGCCACCTGTGCTACTTTGTTTTCCCTTCTTAATTTGAAAGTTATAGCAAAACATAGGGAAAACAATTATCAGACTTTTGATGCAGAAATTCCTTTTTAGTTCACATATGTATGTACTGGCCACAAAGTAGACATTCAATAAATATTTTTAACTTAGTATTGAAGTATATGAATAGCATCATGTACCATGTTTAATGATGTGGTGCTGACATTTCCTTGCAATTTCTTCTAATACCTCCTGCCAAAGTTCTTCACAGAAGCTGGTCTATAGTCTCTCATATGCAAAAAGGTTATTTTTTGAAGTTCATTTGCAAGAACTACTATAGTGAATTTTGAGAAAATTTTGGGAAAAATATTGACTGACTTTTACATATAATACACTTATGGTAAACCTGTAAATTGTTTTTATACTACATGTGAATATAAATATGCAATTATAAACATGTTAAATTTATAAATATAAATATGTAAATTATTTTTATACTATAATTCCAACCAAGGAATAGACAGAAAATAGAAGTCTAATAGCCCAAGTATGCACAAGTCCACTGTATTTTAAATTAATAGAAAAAAGGTAATATGGTAGTTAGCCTCCAAGATGGTTCTCAGTAATCCTTTCTTCCTAGTATTTGATAAAAGGTAGTATGGTAGTTAGCCTCCAAGATGGTTCTCAATAATACTTGCTTCCTAGTATTCTCATGCTTGTGTTTATTCTTTTTATATTGGCTGATAACCAATTGGATATCATGAATATGATCATGTGTGCCTTCCAATGATAGGTCAAAAGATGTTACAACCTTGGTTTTCTGTACCCTTGGATCATGATCACTTGCTCTAGAGGAAGCAGCTAACTATGTATTGAGGACATGCAATCCTCAAAAGGAAATAAAGTTGGTTCATTGCTCACCATCCAATTATTCCTGTGCTGTATTGGAAGCAGATCCTTCAGCTCTGGTGATGTCTTCAGATGACTGCAGCTCTGGGAGATAATCTTGCACAAAACCTCATGAGATGCAACCAAACCTGAACTAAAGAACTAAGCTGCTATCAAATTCCTGACTCTCAGAGAAGCAGTTTGAGCTAGTGCATAGTGTGACTTTGAGCCTCTAAGCTTTGGGGTAATAGCAGCAAGTAACTGATCAGCTTGATTGATTGACACAGCCAATCAGTATTTGGGGAGGAAAAAAGTTATATTTTTACTGTCCTTTCCAAGAAAATTCCAGATAAACTAAATATTTAAATTTAAGAATGGAATCATTTACTCAAAGAAAATAAAGCTGAATGTAGTTTTGACATGATAAGAATTCCTGCTGAAGACTTTGAAATCACCAAACCAAAATTTAAAGTCTTTTTAAAAAGGAACTTTTATGGTGACATAGAATCCTTATAAACAAAAATTAAAAACTATAATGTGAGCAACCTGTATTGCAAATGACAGAATCTCTAAATAGAGAACTCTTAAAAATCAGAAAACTCTGTAGATTGTATGGTCAAGAGTAGGGACAGGTAATTCAGAGCAGAAATATGAATAAGTGCTTGAATAGTAGCTGTCCAAGAAATGTAATAAAGAACAGTGAAAGCTTATATTTTACCTATCAGATTGACAGAAGTTAAAGCGATTTCCTGAGTTGGCAAGAAGATGAAGATGATGAAACATGGATAGGAATGTAGATGTGTCTAACTTTCCTGGAGGGCAGTCTGAGAACATCGCTCCCAATGAACACAGACTGTGACTAAGCCATTATATTTGTATAAATTTAGCTGTATTTAACAATTGGGCACAAATAGAAAGATGCACATACTATGAAATCCAATAATCTTTGACCTAACTAGTCATATTTTTTCCATACTTTTTCTCAATTTGTCCTTTCTGTTGTCTCTTTTTCTAATCAGAAATTTCTGTTGCACCTTCTTGGATTTATTGTCTATTTCTTAGCAGTGTGTTCTTAATTTTTCAAATCTTTTGTTTCTCCTTTGTATTAGTTGTTTTTTTTTTTTTTTTTTGCCAGTATTGAGATTTGAACGTAAGCCCTACCTTTGCTTGGCTGGCACTCTATCACCTGAGCTATACCTCTAGCTCTACTCTTTTGCAGTTATTTTGAAGATGGAGTCTCAGACTTTTCTGTCCAGGCTGGCTTTGAAATACAATACTCCAGATAGATTCCAGCTTCTTGATCAGCTAGGATTACAGATTTAAACCACCGACATGCAATAATTTTTTCTTTCCTTTTCCTTTCCCCTTTCGCTTTCCCTTTTCTCCTTTTTCTTTCCTCTCCTTTCTTTTTTCTCCTTTCCTTATTCCTGTCCTCTTCCCTTCCCTTCCCTTTTCCTTTCCTTTTCTTTTTTCCTTTCCCTTCCCTTTTTCCTTCCCTTCCCCTTTTCTTTCCCTTTCTCCTTCCCTTCCTCTTCCCCTTCCCATTTCCCTTTCCCCAGTTTCCTTTTCCTTTCCTTTCTTCTTCCTTTCCTCCTGTCTTTTCTCTTCTTATCTTTGCCACTCCTGGGGCTTGAACTCAAGGCCTGAGTGCTGTTCTTGAGCTTCTTTTTACTCAAGGCTCTACCACTTGAGCCACAGTGCTATTTCTGGCTTTTTATGACTAATTTATTGGAGATATAAATGAGGGAGGGGGTAACAAGTTTGACAAGAAATATATTTATTACCTTACTTATGTAACTGTAACCCCTTTCTACATGACAATAAAAAAAGCTCAATGGAAAAAAAAAAGAGTCTCACAGACTTTCCTACCTGGGCTGCCACAATCCTCAGATCTTAGTCTCCTGAGTAACTAGGGTTATAGGTGTGAGCCACTGGTGCTTGGAAATAATTTTCTAAATTTAACTTCCATGTTGTAAATTCTCTTTCTGCATCTGTTTTAAAATTCAACCCTGCTTTGAAAATTCTAGTTTGGCAATTACTTTTTTTAATGTATGTGCCCATACTTGAGCCACATCTCTACTTCTGAGTTTTTGCTAGTTAATTGGAGATAAGACTTTCTTGGATATGTCTGTCTATCTGGTTTTGAACTGTGATTTTCAGGACTCTGAGAACCGAGACTCCTGCATAGGTAGGATTATAGGCATAAGCCATTGGTGCCTGACAGGCAATAACTTTTACCTTCCAGAAATACTTTGTTACAGTTTTTGATATTCTGTTCTATTAAGGGTATAATAACTCTTGGAATATCTCTGAGGATCATAATTAGGAAAAAGTGATTTTTCCTTCAGAAACAGAATCCTGATTTTGACAGGGCTGGTAGTTGTGTGCATTCATCTTGCTCTCTCCCTCTCATTCCTTTTTAAAAGATTTTCCTCAAGATCTGATGATTCCTGGCTGACTGCTCATATTTATGAAGGAATGACCCAGCTAATTAATACTGGTGGCTTCCATAGGTCTTGTCTTTAGCTGTATGGATTTCCCTGAAGTGGATGGGCTTATTGAAGGCTCTGTGTGGGGCATGAGGCATGTGGTGTGTGGTGCTATCTAGGTGAATAATCAGTAGGCAAGCTGGGATCCCTCCAATTGCTAATACAAGAAGAACTTCCCTCTGGAATAGAGGGCACCAGAGTCTTATTCCCAGGCAGAGCTGCTCTTCAATGAGTCTCCAGTTCTTTTCTCCCTCTTTGTTTATACCCTGTCTCTCAGAGAATAGAGTTCCCTTTTCTCTTTTTCCTCTCAGGAGCTAACACATATTTGGAATCTCCCTGGGAAATAGCCTTTTGGGTATCTTTTCTACCACTGAGCCAAGGGCAAGGATGGCTTGTGGGTATTTATCAGCCCTGCTGTCTGAACTCTGACTTTGCATCAATGGTTCCTGATCTAGTCATGCCTGTGGTAGTGGTCCACTTCAAGCTTCTTATGGGTACCTTGAGAGGGGCTCTGGGTCTTTGGGGCCACAGTGAGCATTACTTTGTCTTTGCAAGGTATCTTGTATTTTTTTTACCTCACATGTTTTGTTTCTCCAGGCATCTCATAAAGTATATGTGTTCCAGGATTCTTTCATTTCACTGAGAAATGGAAGTCTTTCCCATCAGTTCATGAAACCCTGTGTGGGAAGTGAGGTGAACATTTGTGCTCAATTTGCCTGTTCTCTTTGTGTTATCTCCTGGGTTGCTTTGGGTTTATTCAGTTTTCTTGTGTCCATTCATTTCTCTGGTGGGCTTGAGTTGATGTTGAGGGATGGTTGGATTTAGACCTAGGCCCATGTGCAGAGCAACCCCTCTCACCTCTGTGGTCTCTTCTCACCTCTGGATCTCTTGTGGTTATTCAGACTGATGCCTCTCTTTCTAGCACACAGTCTGCCTTAAGTGGTTGGCAATGCTTGTATTTCTGTTTCTGTTTGTAGGTAAGGAACTACCACTATATGTATTTCCTCAGCTCAGGGGAAGAATATGGGGCCCAATTCAGGAGCTGTTGTAGGCAGGTCTTCATTTAGCTGCCCCCAGCCCCCGCGCCCCCCCCCTCGCCCCCCACGTGAGGAGATCTGCAGTCTTTTCTAGCAGGACCTGTGTCAGAGGCTGTACTTCCTCTGGAGCCTCCAACCCTTCCCTGAGTCAGTCGAAGGTAGAGTTGGCTAGGAAACTCACCGTCCAGTCCTGGCTAATTACTTGGCCAGTCTTCTGTGCCGGCTGCTCTTTGTCTGTGCTACACTGATAATGGGATTATTCTTAGCTGCTGCTGGAGAAACTTTTTAGCTGACACAGGTTCCTTGTATTTCTTTAGATTTGCCATCATTGTTCCCTTCAGTTTTAGAGTTTTCCAGAAATGCACTCAGGGATTCCATTACTATGTGGTGGGCAGTGTGCTGGGCATTAGGAACTGGTGGAAGCAGAGAAATGGGCAGTCTTGGCAACAGAAATAAAAATAATGCCTTCATACACTCAGCACATGTTCTGTGAGGAAATATGGCATTGCTCAGAAGGGCATGTGCAAGACAGATTTAGAGGGATTGTAATGGAAGTCTGCAGGGAGCAAGTGACAGTTGACCAGAAGGAAGAGAAAGAATGACCTAGTGATGAAGAATGGGGTTAGGTGTGTTGCAAGCAGAGGGAGCAGGCTATGAAAGGATCTTTCAGATGGATGAAGAAAGGCATGGCCTGCTGGCATGATCCTAGTGAACATTTACTATTGTTCTGCACCTGTTTTCATTATGGTTTTTTATTTCATAGGATTTGAGAAGGGGAGAAAGGATGAGCCATCCTGAACTAAGAATCCTCATCAAATAAGAACTTGGGAAAACTTTGTGCCATGAGCAATAAAAATTTTAGCATCATAGTGTTAATAAGCATGAAAAATTTACATAAGTAAATAAGTGAGAAGTAATTTCTGTTATCTTTTTAAACTGCTGATTTGAATTTGAACTTTTATGTGAGGGTACATTGTTTTTGCAGTCAATAAAGTTCTTAAGCTGTTGTTTCTCTAATACCTTGGTATATGTGGTGGATAAAAAGTATAGAGGGGGAAAATGTGGGAGAACAAAACAAGGGGTAACACTGACTAAGAAGCATTGTACTTATCACTGACTTACTGAAATTGTAACCTCTTTGTATAACTACTTAATAATACTAACTAATTTTATAAAGTGCAGAGCTTGTTAATGGGCAAAGGAAGATATTACAAAACTGTTCATGTATACTGAATTGGCATGGCTTTGTGCCATGAGTTCTTGCAGGGTCTCATGACACTTCAAACTACAAAGTGACCCATAGCTATCAGGCTTTAAATCTTTGTCTCTTACAAATGGTATTTTAAAATTTACAGAAAAATGGTCAGTTTTAACTACCTTGGGATCAAAGTGTTTGTGGAAGAGCACATAGGTATGCAAGTCTAGAATGTATTTGAGCAGTTGCTACTTCTATTGGTCTGATTTTGGTGGTATATCATAGGGATTATGTTAAGCTGCAAGAAACATTAGTAATTTCTTAAACAAGTCCCATAGAGCAAATTGTAAAATCAGTCAGCCCTTTCAGTTTCCATCATGTTATAGTAATTAGGCTATCAAGAAGCTACCTGATTAGCTACCATTTTTAGGGTGTGGTTCTGACTTCTATGGCAGGGTGGCTGCTGTCCCTCTAGAAATTGCATCTGTGGTTCAACTAAGCAAAGGGAAGAAGGGCACAGGGGTAGAGTATACTATTTGGGCTTGTTCCTTACCAGAAAAAACAGCTTCATAACAGTCTCACCAATGATACTCTTATTTTCAGTGGTAAGAGTGTCAAAGAGCCATATCTTGAACTGCAAGGAAGCCAAGGAAATTAAGTGCTTATATTCTCATTTTTTGTTTGGTTTCCAAACCAGAGCACAGTCCTGTTCACAACAAAGGCAGGGTAGTGTGAATAAAGGAGAGAGTACATACAGATTAGGCAGCCCACTGGATCATCTGTGGGGGTTATTGGCTTATTGAAGGTTATGGAAATCACTCAGGTGGTGTATACTAAAACAAATCCAGAATGAAGCCTCTGGAATTTTCGGTGTGGGGGAACAGGCAGGTATGTGTTGCCCAATGGTACTAGGAAAAAGTAACTGAAGGAATAGTGGGAGGAGGGTGGTGCTTTACTAGCTAGGTGGAGGGAGGAAAGAGTTTACTGGCCTTCAGTGCTGGTGATTCCTCTAGGAACTGAGATATGACCTTGGTGATCCTGGAGAAGGAACATCTTCAGTGGCAGTCATGGGCTACAGAGGGAAGAGGGCTGTATAGTAAAGTGACCAATGATGTGCACGTGATATGGTGTGGGGAAGAATAGTTATTGGTGGGAGATGGGGTATATGTGTCAAAAAAAGCTTTTATTCCCCTAAGGCAGGTGATACTAAGGTATATTTAAAGTACATTAAAAATGTGTGAAGAACGAGATTATGGAAGGATTGTCATTCCTTCTGGAGGCAAAAGGTGTTGAGACCAAGAACCCAGAGGGTAATCTTTGAAGAAGGAGGAAAGCACCTCTGCTTTCCTAAAAAGAGGGAAGGACTTGGATAGCTTGGTGATACACAGAGGCTCTGCCCTTGAAAAGACAGATGACAGGGAAATTTCATCTGTTACGTTTTCAGAAAGATGACAGGCCTCAAGTACAAAGGGGATGGGGAAAGATGACCCTATTAATTTAGGAGTTTGGGAGTACATGAGAAATGGGTACTGTGTTAGCCTGGGAGTGGTTGAGAGCTTTGACTTAGGTTCAGTGGAATCAGTTACCGTAGTATCATTACCTTAAAAACCTGGAGTTGACAGTTTCATGTGTTAACCTACAAGTCCTTTTGGTACAAAGCACAGTGAAAACTTGTTTAATGATTTTTGTCTCTAATAAACAGCATTTTTTTTAAATTGTGAAAATACCATACAGAGGGGTTACAATTACATGGGCAAGATAATGAGTACATTTCTTATCAAGCATTGTTGCCTCCTCCTTTGTTTC
>NW_012267284.1:3478765-3500515 GCF_000151885.1 Dipodomys ordii
ACACACACACACACACACACACACACTGGAATTCTATGTAAGTTTGTTTTTTTTCCCCCATAGTATCTAATTAACGAGTTTCCCAGTGGACTGCTATAGTTTGGCCAATTCTCTCTTAATCTGATTCTCTTTTATTTGTGCCACTTATTTTGGATAAAGAGGATTGCCTTCCCATTTTCTCACTTTATTCCCAAATTGTGAAGGTACTAGCAGGTACTAGCCAATGATATTAACTAAAATAAAATCTACATGCTACTAATGAAGTATTCAATGTTAAATTATATTTTACCTAAAAGATCTTCAAATTATGAACTTAGAAATAGGATGATATGCATTCCAAATTAGAAAAATTTTAATAATAGATAAAAGGATTTGCAGTGAGGTAGTGTTTTGATATTTTCTAGGTTTGTGAAGAGACTTTGGCCATCTTTGTTTAGTTTCCATGTGGCCAGCTAGCATTATATGCATATTTGAGATACTTAAATCCTATGTGGCTTTACTAGAAAGTGTCTGTCTAATTATACTGTATTGTGTTGAAGGCCTGATCTTAAATGGCACTTCATGATGTTTTCACATAACTTTTGGTTCATGCACAAGAATTCTCTTAAAAGGCATGGGCAATTAATTATGTGACCGAGAAAAATAATTTCCCTCAAGTTAATTGCACAAATTACTATAGCCCTAAAAGGTTAATGATTGTCAAACATCTTTGATGCATATAGCCTATTAAATGCCAGTATCATTTGAATAATTTAAATAACCAGATGAGTTCTTTTTGGTCAAATAGGTCTCATTCAAGGGACTACAGTAAACAGTGGATTGTTTGATGTTTTAGAGAGACATATTTAGAATATTTAGTTGGAGAACTGAAATAAATCAACCTTATGGGTCATAATGGGTTGTTTTATTTCAAAATATAAGAGAGCAAAACCTCTTATGTAAAAAGGTTCCAGGACTTTAAAATTATTATCTTCATCTTGTAGAGCTACTACTATTAAGGTTTATTAATAAATCAGAATTTTTATATAGACTTAGCTTCAGCCTTAAAAGAATTAGGTAGACTTAACGAGCAATTGTCAATGTGAATTTCTGACAATTCTGAAGCTTCTTTTACAGCTAGTTGAAAATAAAGCTTTAATATTAAGTAGGAATTTTTGAATGCCACGCTTTAATTATGTATTTCTTAAACTATGTATTCAGTATTCCTTTTTATGTATACTTTTTAAAAGTGTCTTGTACTCATTAGCAAGTTTCATAGTAGTTAACTGGAATATGCTTTCATTTTCATAATGACATAATCCTGAAGGACATTATGCAGAAATCCTAATTCCTTTAAGAGAATCTTGATTCCTTTTCCATAAAGGATTCTGTGGCTCCATAAACTTGTCAAAGGCTGCATACAATATCTTCTTAGAAAAGTTACAACATACATTTATGTCTTTGAAAGGAGTACTTTTATTCCTTAGCCTCATATCCTTTTTTCTGGCTGGTTCCTCCACCTGGGATGATCTTCCATACATGGCAACTTGTCCCTTTCCACTATGTTTTCAGTATTCATCATCCATCTTTTACTTCTCTGACAACTTAAGAAACTGTTCCTGTGTGTTTCTCTTTCCCTCTCCTGTGCTTTATTTTTCATCATAATTATTATGACTATTGGACATTTTATTGTTTGTGAGGTAAAATGAAGATTATACTCTGTGGAGATTAAGAAAGTATTATAATGCTCAGTAATACTGAATTTTAACAGAATTTCTTAGGAGAAACTTTTTCTTGCCTTGTATAATTCTTCATACCTATTATTTCATCACTTTAGAACTAATGAAGCTAATAGAATTTGTAGTCAAAAACATGTGCTCTCTTTTTTCCCTCTTCGTGAAAATTTTTTTTCCCACATGAGGAAAGCTGTTGTAAAAATTGTTTCTTAAGGCAGAACATGATGTAACTTTCTATAACCTCAATGTTACAGACTTTTGTAATACTTCTAAAACATACCCACATATTTGGAGTTAAAAGAAGGTATAAAAGATTTGCTCATTTTTCGGCCATTTATGGATTTCAAATTACTTTCTATGTTCTCTGCTGAGATATATTTCCTCTTTCTTAGAATCTCTAAACTTCTAGAACTATGCCAGGTTCATCTATTTATTTCCATACTAAGGAAGTGGTGCTTTCTTAGTCAAAACCAAGCCTACAGCTTCTAGTTAGTTCAGTTCCTACATGCCGAGAGTGTGATTGCAGAGGGAGATTATAGGTGGTCAAATTCATATCCTAGAGTCCTATTGTGCACTTTTCAATGTTGCCATACAGAATAAATCGTGAGCAGCTAGTTTGTAGAATACTGTTTGTCCATGAGGGTGGAATATATGTCATATAAGAGTTGGGATTTGCTTATTGATGACTTTCCCAATTCAAATACTGTTATCTAAGCAGTTGAATAGTGTCTACCCCCATTCTTCAAAGTTCATGTTACAACGTGTGTGACTTTATTTGGAAATAGGGTCTTTGAGGATGTACTCAAATTAAAATGAGATAATGAAGGATTAGGATGGGCTTCCAATCTGATGTCTACTGTTCTTATAGATAAGGGGTGTTTTGACACAGGGACACGCAGGGGAAAATGCCTAGTGAAGATGGAACAGAGAGTGGAACATGGAGTGAGGTGGCTGGAAGCTGAAGAATTCCAACGATTGTTGGCATTCACAAAAAAACCTAGGAAAGAGGCATGGATCCCATTCTCTCAGCTTTCAAGAAAAAACTCACTTTGATGCCACCTTCATCTCGGCCTTTTGACATCCAGAGCTGAGAGAGGATAAATACATTTTAAGCCATCCAGTTGGTATTTTGTTATGGCAGTTCTGCAGAACTAATATATATCTTGACAAGTAAAAGTTAAATAATGGACTCTGGCAAATTGATTTTTTAAAAATCCTAAAGAAAATGTCACTCTTCTCAGAGCCTATGTCTATTTTCCAAAATTGGAGTTTTGGAAGTTTAAGTTAGATATCATAGTTTCTTGGGTAATTCTTAAACCTTTTGAACCAGGTCAGATTTAGAATGGAGTTGTAAGAACTGAGACACAGAATCAAACGTACTATCAAACAGAGAAGGGACAAGAAAAAACTAAAAGGAAGGTTGCAAAGAGTGGCACCATGTCTTCTGCAGTTTCTTTCCTTGTAATACTTGCCTTGGGCTGTTGGTCAGGGAAATAATAGCTGGGGCCTGTGTAAGTTACCTCTTAAAAATGACTTTTCTATTGTTCTTTTCCTCTGACCTGTTAGACACATGACCTATATTGGATTGTGTAGGACTGAACAAGTATCTTGCATGTAAACAATTCCTGGTGCCTCATTTTCTAGGATATAATTGTCCCTGGAAATTTCATTTTAAAATAAATTCATAAGTAAAATAATGTTTTTGCTTTCAGTCTTTCTATTGTGGAATAAAAGATTTCTTTTGACAAGGAAATAATTTTGCTCGAGATACATTAAAAGACAATTCACAGTCTGTATTTTGTTCACAAGCAATTTTAACAATTTGAGTGTATTGTATTATACAATCACCAAAAAGCTATATGCTACCTGAAGTTAAATTTAACAAAGGAGACTAATAAGTGTATCATATACCACATTCATGATGGAAACTATTAGTATTATATGGACTTGTCCCCACATTAATCCATAAGTTCATTCCACTTAAAGTTCATATAATGAGCCCTGTCTATTGAACATCCAGTTGTGGAAGTGATCAATATTTTGGCAATCTTGTTAGTGTTCATGGGATTTTGTCATCTTCTAGTGGATAATTTTTAAATAGGATTAGAGATCTTTTTGGGTTGGTCATGGGGCGCTTGAACTCTGGGCCTGGGCGCTGTCCCTCAGCTCTTCAGCTCCAGGCTAGCATTCTTCCAATTGAGCCACAGTGCCACTTCCTGTTTTCTGGTTATTTATTGGAGATAAGAGTCTCATAGACTTTTGTGCCCGGGCTAGTTTTGAATCGTGATCCTCAGATCTCAGCCTCCTGAGTAGCTAGGAGTACAGGTGTGAGCCACCAGCGCCCGGCTGGGATTAGATATCTTTATGCTTTTTTAAAAACCTGTGATTGCATCAGTTTGCATCTCTCATTGTAGGTACTCATTGTTTTAGGCATAACTACTCTTCCATTATGATACCTAAAAGAAATGAAAAGTAAATATTTAATATCATCTGCATTTCTACTCATGTTCAGATTCTCCAGGGGTGTCTGAAGATGGCTTTGTCTGTTTGACTTCTTGATATAAACTCAGTCCCTACATTGTATTTGTTTTATTGTTTTATAAGGTGCTCACTGTATAATGGCTGCCTCTCCTCTTTTTACTTGTAGAAGTGTGTGTGTGTGTGTGTGCGTGTGTGTGTGTATGTGTGTGTGTGTGTGTGTGTGTGTGTAGGTGGTCTGAGCCTGATCCTTCAGTATAAACCTTCCACCTAACATTTTCTTATCCACTGATGGATGATTACCCACAATGATGATTTCTTCAGATGTTACAACATAGTGCAATCTAACTATGTCATACTTATGAAATTCTTAGCTAGAATTCTTTGTGGAATGTGTTTCTATCAGATATGCAGTTACTCAGAATTTTTTTTTTGTCTGAAATGACAGGAAAGATACTTATTTTTTCCTTTACCAATTTTCAAAGTAATGACCTGATGCTTCTTTATCTACAGCTGCCTAAGAAATTACCCCAAAACTCAAGAGACATAAGACAACAGCTGTGTTGCTATAAATCATAATTTGATAAGTAAGGGATTTTGAAGAGCTTGGCTTGGACATTCTGTTCTGTGCTTTAGAAGGGGTTTTTGAGTTGATCTTGGAAGGTCTAAGACAGCTTTGCTTATATGTCTTGTTGGGAATAAAGGGAGCTTAGCTGAGACTGCCCATCAGAGAACCCATATATACCTTTTCTAGCATAGTGCTACCAAGGTAGTTAGACTTTATCTTTGGGAGCTAGAAATTTCCTAAGAGAATGTTCCCCTAGCCTTAGGTGTAAGCTGAGAAAAGCTTCTTACATCTTAGCCTCAAAGACTCAGAATATCATTTAGAATTTTTTTTACAGGTGAGTGAGTTAAGGCCAGCCTGGATTTAAGGGGAAGAGTAAGAAAGAATTTGGAACTACCTTTAATCTATCAGAATATCCTAAAAAGCACCTCTGGTGCTTTTATTTAAAAAAATTTATATCATAACTCAAAGTTTTGTATATTTGAGGTGTTAAATTTGTGTCAGTCATTAGTATGATGCTCAAGTTCTTACACATTTGATTGATTTGGAGGATACCTTTAAATTAAATCGTGATGTTTTATATGACTCCATTAGGTTTTTCTTGTGGTAACATATATACATATATAAAATGCATATATATCATATATATAATAAAATTTGCCATTCTATGCATCTTAAATGTATAATTCAGTGGTATAATGCCCATAATGTTGGCTGACCATCCTCTCTTATTTAAAACATTCTTTAGAACTCAAACAGTAACTCTGTAGCTATTCCCTTCTCTTCCACATTCTAGGAATGTCTAACTTAATGTCTAACTTAACTCCTAGGTATTTTGTATAAAGAGAACCATACAATCTGTTTCCTTTCCTATTTGTTTCATAACTCATTACTTTTATAACGTTTTCAAGGTTAGCATGTATTATAGCATATATCAGAGCTTTATTCCTTTGTGACTAAATTTTAACAATGTATACATGCCATATTTCATGTACCAGTTCATCTGTTCATAGTTGAGTTGTTTCTACCTTTTGGCTATTGTGACTAATTCTTTAATGAATATTGGCTTACACTTTCCTATTTCAGTCTCTGCTTTCCATTCTTGTGGACATGGATCTGGAAGTGAAATTGCTCATCCATATGTTAATTTTATGTTTAGCCTTATGAAGACCTTCAAAACCATTGTCTATAGTGGTTGCACCATTTCATATTCCTATTAGAAATTAGATGGCTCTAATTTTTTCCACATCCTTGCCAATGCTTTCATTTTGATTTACTTTGGCCATGCTAGTAGCTATGAAGTGGTGTTTATACAGAAATGGTCATGGCAACACAGCTAAGAATGTAAAATAGGAAAGCAATATTCATTCGAAAAGAGTATATAAATAAGTGAGAAACTTCTATAGCAGCTTGGTTTCCCTTTATAACTACAGTTACGTATCAAAAGATGCAGATCCACAAAATATTAGTCTCATCCTGATGAGCATTACTATATACATTGTTCTATTACTTTAGAAAACTAGGTTGATATTATATCATAAAATTAAAAATAAGCCAAGTGCCGGTGGCTCATGCCTGTAATCCCAGCTACTCAAGAGGCTGAGATCTGAGGAGCACGGTTCAAAGCCAGCCCGGGCAAGAAAGTCCATGAACCTTTTATCTCCAGTAAACCACCAGAAAACCAGAAGTGGTGCTGTACCACAAGTGGTAGAATGCTAGCCTTGAGCTGAAGAGCTGAGGAACAGCGCTCAGGCCAGAGTTTAAGACCCATGACCCACAAAATAAATAAATAAACAAACCTAACAACTTATCATTTCTAGTTGTAATGATATGTATACACACATCCATATATATTTTGGGAGTATGTATTGAATGTTTCTGTTCATACCAGTTCTGTTCACAATAGCAAACACTTGGAAACAACTGAAAATCCTTATAAAAGACCAGATGAATAAACTCTGTATATTCATGGCATGGAATACTATACAACAGCCATGTAAGATTCAATGATAGGGATGACAAAATTTTAACAGCTATTTTTTTAAAACTTCATGGAAAGTTATTTTACATATGAAACTCATCTATTCCAAGCCAGTTTAGTGATTTCTTTTTCTTTTTTTGGGTCCAGTCGTGGGGCTTGAACTCTGGGCCTGAGCACTGTCCCTCAGCTCTTCACCTCAAGGCTAGCGCTCTACCACTTGAGCCACGCCGCCACTTCTGGCTTTTTTTCTTTTTTGCTTATGTGGTGATGAGGAATCGAACCCAGGGCCTCAGGCATGCAAGGCAAGCGCTCTACCACTGAGCCACCCTCCCAGCCCCGAGTTCAGTGATTTTTGTTGAGTGTTATATAATCATATCATAAATGTTTTAGACATTTTAATTCATCCCTCTACCCCAGGAAGATCAGGAGGGCCTGATCATTTATAATTTGTTTTTACCCTTAGCCACTAATCTATGTTTTGCCTATAAATGTGTCATTTAGGAGTGTTTTATACAAATGGTAGCATGTAGTATATGATCTCTTGTATCTAATTTCATCAAGAGTAATGTTTCTGAGTTTCATCCATTACAAAGGATATGCCATTTTTCTGCTTTTTATTGCTGAATAGGATTTCATTATATGGATAAAACACATTGTTTTCTGTCAATTTACCATTTGTTGCAGATTGTGGTTCTTCTCAGATTTTAGCTGTTATGAATAGCATTGTTTTGAACATTTGTGTGAGTATCTTTGTGTGGGCATATTTTTATTTCTCTAGGAATAGATTTTCTGGATCATATAGCAATTTTGTATTTAAATTTTTGAGACACTGATAGACCATATTCCAAACTAGTAATATATTTTGCATTTATCAGTGTATGAGAATTTCACTATTTTTTACAGTTATAAATATTTGTTTTTGTCTGCCTTATTATTATAGTTACTCTAATGAGTCTGAAGTAGTATATCATTGCAGTTTGAATTTGCATATTTCTAGTGACTAGTAGTGTTAAGCATCAATTGGTGGACCTATTACTCATTCTTATACCTGCTTTGGTGAAATGTCCTCATATTTTTATCAACTCTTTGATTAGACCATTTATCGTACTTGGTTATAAGGGCTCTTTATGAATTCATGCAAGATCTTTATCTGATATGTGCTTTGCAAACATTGTCTAGCAGTCAGTTCTTTTTATTTGCTTAATGGTGTCTTTGAAGTGAACAATTTGTGAATTTTGATGAGGTTCAATTAATCAGATTTTTGTTCTGTGTACTGTACTTTTGGTATTATATCTAAGAAATAATTTACATGAACAGATCTTGAAAAATTTCAAGTCTGCTTTTTTAAAAGTTAATTTTTATGCATGTTATAAGGACGAGGAGAGTGTAAGATTATCTGTTTTTGCATGTGAATATCTAGTTGTACTGATTTTGTTTGTTTGACAGACTTTCTTTCCTCAGGAAATTGCCTTGGCATATTTGTTAGAAACCAATGTATGAAAATATCACAATGAAACCTCTCACTTTGTAAAATATACTAAAACTAACTAAAATGAGAGGGTTTATCAGAACTTAAATGATAGTCAAATCCTTAGCTTTTTAGTCTTGTGCCATATTTGAAATTATTATCCATGATCTGGAAATTGTTGCTGTTTACAACCTGAAGGGTATAGTTGTACAGTGGTAAGGTTGAATCTTATTTGAGGCTTGCTACTAGCCAGCAGGTGTGATGTCAGCCTTACAAGTCAGTGGGAGGAGGCATTTACCAGTTATTGGGATAAATCTGAAGAAGAGTCAAGAAGAACATACAGAAATAACTGAGGGCACAAATTTCAGCAATATGTACCTTTTGCTTATACATGTATTTGCCTGTGATTCTGTCATTTGTATTAATATAAAATTCTATCTTTCTAGCTCAATATTGACTATACACGTCTATAAGCTTTTACAGATTGCATGTAATTCTTTCACCTGGTCACTTAAAAATCACTTGGAGAAAAGTAGGTTTGTATATTAGTCATATATAGTAGGAGGAACTAGAATACTGGTTCATAATCATTTGAGAACAAATTATTTTTTATTGTGATTAAACCTAATGTAAAATTATAATTTTTTTACTATGCATAAGTATAGATGTGACATTAAGTAGATTTGTTTTAATTTACAAGAATCACCATCATCCATCTGCAGAATTTTTTATCTTCCCCTAAGTGAAACTGCACAGGAAACAATAAATCCCTCTTAATCTCTACCTCAAAAAAAATGTACTATAAATACAAGGACTTACTTCTGGATTCTCAGTCATGTGCCATTAATCAGTGTCTGTCTTTTCTGCCAGTACCATACTGCTGTGATCACTTTAGCTTTATAGTTTTGAAATTGAGATGTTAAATCCCTCAAATTTATTCTTTTTCATAATCGTTTTGGCAATTCCAAATGTTTTTTGTCCTCATATAGAACTTAAGATTGGCTTATCAATTTGTGTGAAGAAACCTCTTTGAGTTTTGATAGAACTTTGCTTTGATCACCTTATAGTCATTTTGTGAGTTGCTATATTAGTAATACTGAGTGTTCTAAGCTATGAATGTTGAATATTGCACCATCAAAAAAAATCTCTAATTTCCTTCAGATTCAGAGTTTTGTAGTTCTTAGGGTACAAGTCTTAAAATTATAATGTATTTGTTAATATTTTGCTCTTTGTAATGCTCTTGTAAATTGAATCATGTTCTTAAATTTCATTTATATCTTGTTTATTGCTCATATAGAGGAATACAGTTTTTTTGTATGTATTTTTTATTGTAAAGATACTGTACAGAGGGGTTACAGTTACATGAGTAAGGTAATGAGTACATTTCCTATTGAGCATTGTTACCACCTCCTTTGTTTTTCTCCCATCTTCCCTCCTCACTTCCCCAACTCCTCCACCCCCCTCCACCCTTTGTTGTAAAGTTCATTTTCAACATAGTGTCTTGTACATCTCATTGTTACAATGGGTCAACCTGTATCCTTATTTAAGCATTTGGAATACAGTTGATTTTTAAAATACTTTAAAGTTAATTGATTTGTTTTGCTGGTACTGAGGATTGAACTATGGGCTTTGTTCTTGCCAGGAAAGTGCTATACCACACTAGTTATATACTCAGCCTTTTTTGCTTTATCTCTTTGGTTATATGTTTTTGTCAAGTTGGTCTGGACTGAGATCATCGTACCTATGCTCTCCGTATAGCTGGGATGCTCTTCCTATAGCTGGGATGTAGCTGGTATTACAGACATATGCCTCTATGCATAGTACTACAGTTAATTTTTTAAGTGATGGAGTCTTGATTTGTCTCATAGGTGTTTGAAACTGTTGACTTTTCTTTTCTCTGTTCCTCAGATCAGTTACTCTCTTTGTTGAGCCCTGGGAGTTAATACTATCTTATCTCTTTTTGCTTTATGTTGTTTTTATACATTTAATTCTTTAGATATGATTTCAGTTGTTTATCATGATAGTACACTTTACATGTTTGTTTGAAGTTCAACACCTGAGCTTTCTTAGTGTCTGTTTACTGCTCTTTTTCCTGTTATGGGCTGTACTTTCCTGTGTCTTTGCATATCATGTTTCTTTGTTGAGCATTGGAAATTTAAAATGGTTTAATGTATAAATTTTGGAACTCAAGATTCCTCTTGTCCTCAGGGTATCTTGTTGCTGTTGTGGCTGCTTGTGTAGTATGACTTTCCTGCACTCATCTATGAAGTTTACTTTCTTTGTTGCATGTGGCCTTAAAAGGCTCTGCTTGGTTTGACAGGCAAGTGACTGAACAAAGATCTCTCTAAATAATGTTTTCTAATAAGTCTCCCATCTTTTGTAGGGGCATACTTTGAATCCTAAGTAGTTTATAGGTTTGCCTCAAGGTCATCCAGAAGTGAGAGATCAGGGCTTCTCAGTTCTTGGATAGTTGTGTACAGAACCCTGCATTTGTACAGGGAATTCTCTCTTCCTCTCTCTCTCTCTTTTTTTTGTCATGAGGCCTGAATTCTGGGCCTGGGTTCTGTCCCTCAGTTTTCAGCTCAAGGCTAGCGCTCTACCACTTGAGCCATGGCGCCACTTCCAGCTTTTTCTGCTTATGTGGTGCTGAGGAATCAAACCCAGGGACTCATGCATACAAGGCAAGCACTCTACCATTAAGCCACCTTCCCATCCCCTGTACATGGAATTCCACATCCCCAGGAATATTTCTAAGTTTTTCAGTAGCCCCTATGGACATTTTATTTCAAAGACCTTTCTCTTAAATTTTTGACTGGTCTCTTGTTTGCCCAACTAGTCTGACAAAGTTAATCACTGTGATGTTCATCAATTGCAGCTGATTGTTTGTGACAAAAGCCCAGAGATGGGGCTTTTCCTGCTGAGTGAGCTCAGAGTGACATCAACGAAAGATAATGCTTTGTGAATAAGGCTTTCCCAGGGAGCTGTGAGACAGGTCAAATAGTGACAGTGCTCTAGAGCTGGTGCTTTTCAGGGTCATCTGAACCTGATTCCCCCGTGGCTATAGGACTGTATTTTTCACAGTTACTGCTTGGGAAGCTGCTGGATTTAATGCTATTGCAGGCTTCAGAGAGGAGGATGTAGTAGAGCAAGTTAAATTCCAAAAAGTCATCTATTTATTCTAACAGTTTCAGCATTTTTCATGGGGTAATGCCTGAGGTTGCTGTACATCTTTGGTCAATTTCAAGTATTTTGAGAAAGTTGATTTTGGAATGATTCATCATCATTCCAGAAGTCCCACCCATGTAGATGAATTTTTTAAAATTTTTATTGTAAAAGTGATACACAGATGGGTTACAGTTACATACATCAGGAAATGAGTACATTTCTTTTTGAACATTGTCACCTCTTCCCTTATTTTCTCCTAGTCTTTTTCCCTCCCAACTCCCCTCCTCCACAAGTTGTATACTTCATTTTCAACATAGTATCTAGTATGTATCACTGCTGAATTAGTTCACCCTTTGTCCCACTCCACTGTACTTCTTTACCTTCTCTCAAACAGATAAACTTACATATAAGAAAAAAAGTATAGAAATCAAAAACAGGGACAAAAGGAGAAAAACAAAAAATCCCACAAAAAGTAAAATGAAGAACCTCTTGTTTCCATTTCTAGGAGTTCACTTCGATAAACATCATTTTATATGGTCATATACCCATAGCAATTAAACCTTTGTGATCCTCTCCTAAGAATATCCTCCTTTGGTATCACCATGTAAATGTATAGAGTCCTGTATAATTTATCATGTCCAAGGATATTTTTTTTGTCATTTACCATCCATTGTGTTTACTTGTAGATTTATAGGTGCTTTCTAGTTACAACAAATGAGGGAAGTCATGCAACCTATGTTTCTTTTGGTCTGGGTTGTTCAATTTATATTTTTTCCAAGTCTTTCCATTTCCTTATGAATTGGGTAATATTCTTTCTGATGGAAGCATAGAATTCCATTATATATGTATGTGTATATATATATATATATATATATATCTCACATTTTCCTGATCCATTCATCCTCTGAGGGCATCTGGGTTGACTCTATATCTTGGCTGTGGTAAATAATGCTACAATGAACATAGTTGTGCTGGTAGCTTTAGTGTGGCCTGGTTTGTGATCAATTGGATAAATGTCCAGGAGTGCGATTGCTGGGTCATAAGGGAAGCTCTATGTTTAGTCTTTTGAGGGACCTCCATACTGCTTTCTAGAGTGATTGAACAAGTTTACATTCCTACCAGCAGTGTAGTAGAGTTCCCTTTTGGCTACATCCTTGCCAGCATCTGTTATTGTTAGTTTTCTTAATAATGGCCATTCTACCTGGGGTGTGGTAGAATCTCAATGTTTTTTGATTTGCATTTCTTAAAAAAAATTAAATTATTTTATTTTGTAGTATTGAAAGTTTATTTTCTCTGGGAGGTGGTTCCTTTTGCATCCTTCGCCTATTAGGAAACTGTGAGATTGAATCTGAACTTTAATATCTACTAGTTGCATTTCCTTTGTGTCCATATATGTTGAACATCTCTTCATGTGTCTAATGGCCATTCTTCTCCTTCTGAGAAGTCTCTTTTAAGTCTTTAGCCTACTTACTAATGGGGTATTTCTTTGAGGATTTGTTTTTAGGAGGTTTAACTGAGCTTTAAGTATATTTTAGATGTGAGGCCCTTGTCTGATGCATAATTAATAAAGATATTTTCCCATTCTGTGGTCTATTTATTTTGCTAGCTATGTCTTTTGTGGTATAGAAACTCTTTGTTTGATGCAGTCCCACTTATCCAGTCTTTCTTTGATTTGTTGTGATTCTGGATCTTTACTTAGGAATTTTTTGATGTGTGTGTGCTAAGAAGTCCTAGTGTTCACCCTATTCCCTTCCTGTAATATGTTCATTGTATCTGTCCTTATATTGAAGTCTTTGATCCATTTGGAATTGATTCTGGTACAGGGCGATATATAAGGATCTAGCTTCTGTTTTCTGCACGTGTATAGCCAATTCTGCCAGCACTATTTGTTGAAGAGGCTGTCTTTCTTCTATCCTGTTTTTGGCTCCCTTATCAAATATTAGGTGGCTGTAGGTCTGTGAGTTCATTTCTGGCTCTTCTATTCCATTGGTTCTCAAGCCTGTTCTTGTGCCAGTACTGAGCTGTTTTTATTTCAATGGCTTTGTAATCTATGTAGGTGAATTTTAATAACAACTGAACAAGCTAAGTCCCTGGAAAGCTCATCTTAACCAGCTAGATACCACTAAGATGACATAAACATATCCAGTACTTAAAAACATACAATGTCAACTTGAAGTTCCAATTAAAATTGATTATACAATTAGAAAAAAATAGGATTCCTAATAGTGGTTGCCACTCTCTGATAGGGGGAGTCAGACCAGGGACAAGAAGGGCTGCTCTATAGGAATATATATGACATCTGTCTTGGATGCATTCTAAGACACCTATGGATGCCTGAAACCACAGGAGGTACGGAATCTTATATACACTGCTCTTTAAAAAGTACAATAACAACATACCACAATAAATGTTAAAGCTCATAAATACTTTCCAGATTTTTTCATGCCATATCTGTGGACTGCAGTTGATGGGGAAACTGAGTGCAGGTATTAAAGGGGGATGTAGTGTTAGAATTAGAATTCAGTTCCGTTACAGAGTAGTGGTAGATGAGTTCTTTTGATATTAAAACACATGCATAAGCAAAACCACGAGTTTGGTTGCTTTCAAATTAACATGTGAGATGGTGAGTCTGTTATGCAACAGAGCTTTAAAAATGAGCTTTGGCCTCAGTTTATATAGCTAGAGGAATTGCTTAGAGAACAGATCTCTACTCATACTTGCATGTGGTTGCCTCAGCTGGCCTAACTCCAGTGTCAGGATAGGATGGGAATAATGAGGACAGAAGTGATGACAGCTTGATGCCATTGTAAGATAAGCAATCATCTAACCCTGTCCCTGCTGCCATCTGCAACCTCATGGTCCTCAGCTTTGTACTGGATTCTGAAGGCTTTGACTATGCATAGAGAATCTCTCAGTGGGTCCCAAACATACATGTACACAAATAATGCCACTCTTAGTCAGACCCATGCTTGATGCTATTATCCTATGCAAAGGTCCAAGGGATTTTTTTCTTTTAAGAATAATCATGTGACCAAAGACATGGAAGAATCCCAATACTCCAGTTAAGCAGAAGTGAATAAAATTTCATGGAGGCAAGATCAGAAGGGAAAGGTATCTGAGAAAATAGAAAGTTAAGCAATTAAAGTTGTGTTTTAAAAGAATACTGTGATGTAACAAGTCAGTAGAAGCCTCAAAAAATGAGAGAGGAGTACCACTGAATGCTTTATTGAAAATGTTTTTGAGGACTGGAGGCATAACTCCAGTGGTAGAAAGCTGAGCCAGAAGCAGAGCCTCGAGTCCTTGAGTTTAAGCCTCTATACCAGCACCAAAAAATGAAAACAAAAACCCATGTTTTTGAGAGACAAGTTCATAGAGTCAACATGCCCTTCTCAATTTTTTTCCCCATGTATCACATCCTGCTGGTAGAAATTTTAGACTCATGGCCTGAGTGACTCAGGGGCTATAGCCACAACAGGCCAAGTGAACCATAGGTCATTTAGTTCTCTGGTTGACTTCTATTTCTACATTCATTTCCTACCTGTGCTTTGGGGAATTAAGTTATTTTTGCTTTCTAGCAGAACTGGAGTTTGAACTCAGGGCCTTATGTTAGACAAGCAGATAATGTACCACTCAAGCTGTGATCCCCAGCCATTTTGTACTTAATTTTTTCAGGTAAGGTCTTTTATTTTGACCTGGAGTTGGCTTCAAACTACTGTCCTCCTGCATATGTTTCCCAGGTAACTGGGGGCATTAAGTATGTGCTAGCACACTTAGCTTATTGATTCAAATGAGACCTTGCTAACTTTTCTCTAAGCTGGAATCAATTGAAATCCCTCAATCATTACCTCCCAAGTAGCTGGGATTATAAGCATCCACCACAGTACTTGGTCCTGTTACTTTTTAAAGTCTTAGTTGGCATTTCTGAACTATGAGGAAGATACTGCCTTCTGTGCAATGATTTTCTATCTACTAATAGTAAAATATTTTACTTTGACTTTTGTACAAAATGAGAGCAAATGATATCTGTACATACAGCCATTAACATTTATCATGATTTAGTGATCTAGATTTGAAGGCCAATACATGCTATTACTATTACCTTGTATTCCTACTCTCAGGTATTTGTGTAGCTGTCTTACTGCTTTTGACAATTAGGGGGTAAGAACACCTGCTTTATATGCACCTTGTGCTAGCTATTGTGAGAGGCATAAAAGAAGCTCAAAACTGGATCTGCCTTCATGGAACTCAATCTGGTTTGTGAGATGGGCTTTTATGTACATCCTTAATGACAAAGCAGTGTCATTTAAAGAAAGTAATATGCAGAAAAGAAATGCAAAAGGAACTTAAAAAGAGAAAGTGCAATGTGACTTAGTGTCTTGTTCGCAGTAGGCTATGTGGAGGAGATATATAAAATCTAATTGATTCTTAGGAAAGGCTATAATAAGGGCTGAAGAACTGATGACCAGCTACAAATGAGAGTGAAGGTTGGCTATTCAAAGAGTAATGGGGAAGGTACTTAAGCAGCTTTATTGTCTTCCCAAGAAATTCACTTGGCAATCCTATATTCATTTCTAAAGAGGTAAAGACAAAGTTTTAGAAAAGAAATTTCCCCTAAATATGATTATAAAGTTTGAGTATTTCTATTATGATTTTATGACCTCCCATCTGTGGTAGATGTTTTATTGAAATTATTTGCATGTTATCATCGAGCTGTGACAATGATGCTTTAAAGGTCACATGCAAAACACAATTAAATTTTCCAATTGAAATAAAAATCTGTATTGTGAAAGGCAAATAATTTGAAGTAGGTCCTTTCATGTGGACTGTTTCATGATGACATTTTGAGGTGTTTAAATAAATCACAATGTTGTTTTTCTTCTTGATTGCAATTTTCCCTTCTCTATTTGTGTAGTTAAAAATAGAAACCAATGTGCTTAAGTTTCAACATTTATTGAGCCTATTAGTTAATTTAAGCTTTATCTTAGCCTCAACAGTAGATTCTACTGTAGTTCTTTGTGGAAACAAAATTATTTTTATTTTATGTAAAGGTAATGACTTCTGATTGATAGTGATGCAATTATGTATCCCTTGGTTTATTTAAATTATTTAATACATTTATCTGTATTTTTATTACCTTCAGAAGATCTCTAAGATTTCTTTATTTTTAAAATTTGTCATTACATTTTATTTTAGTATTTTTCTCATGAAAGTAATGAATTTTTGCCCCTTTCAAAACGTATGCTGCAGAATCATCCATTATTTTTGCCCATCTCAAAATTATTAGTGTTTTCTGATTTGTGATACAGATGAATAAGTGTCACTGTTCCACTTTAAAGAAGGATTAAATAGAAGCATGATGACTTAGGTACTCTGAGAAAGATGGCAGATGATAGCTAACTGAATAAAGAGCACAGAGAACACAAAGTATAACTAGAAGAGATGCAACAGCATATCTGGGTTTTGTTGTATAACCATCCTATTCTGTCTTGTCTGCATTTTTGCTGAATTTTGACTGTGAGTATTCTCATGCTACATCTGTCTGTGTACTAGAGTGGTATATTTCCACATTGCATTAAAGGGATATGCGATAGATGTTGCTTATAACTATGTATTTCTACCTCCAGATTTCTTGTAGCATATGGCTTTGTCATTATTGTTGTATTGTCAATGATTTGTGGTAAATTACATTTTTTCTACTTGGTTTATTACTTTTTACCATGGTTGACAAACAAGTTAATTTACTCTGAGGTAATGCAGAATTGATAGCATTATTAGTAGTGGGGTCTGTTGACCTTATTTGTTTACCTAGACAACTTATTATTCTGCCTTAAGACTTGATATATTTTGATGTGTAAGAATATCCAATGGAAAAGGAGTATTTCAATACTTATATACAAAATATTTCCAAACTGGTTTGGACTGAACACTAGGTGATTGTTGTTAGTGTTTTTACATGAGTGAGGTCAAGTACCTCAGCCTGGACAAATTCAGCCTCAGTAAATGGTCCAGTACTGTCCGGGGGTACAGTCCTGTCCATGCCTTTAAAATGCTGCTTTGACTGGAGCTAAATCAATTTTGCTTCCATTGGACAAGAATATAAAAAGCTATTTTCTAAGACACAAATTTCAAAATATTAAACTTGTTAATTTTGTGCTTTGTAACTTGTATAGTACAATTGAGGCTTATATTAACTAAGTGAAAATATTTAAATGAAACTTGCAGAACATGACATTGCCTGTATTCAGAGATTTCAGAGCAAAAACAGCAAGGTTCTGAGAAATAAACTAGCTGCAGAGGGCAGAAGCTATAGTAAGTTCCTCCCAGGAGCCTTTGTAACACTGGCCAGCCTGTCTTCATATTTTTAAAGAGGATCTGGTGTAGTCTAACTTCTCTTATTTGTAAACATTTTCTTAATCTTGGAATACTCTTTAAGAATTAAAGGAGTGAGCAAATGAGGATAAATTTGAAGCTCAAGTGTCAGCCTTGTCTCTAGACAAAGCAGCATAGTGTTTTTACATGGTACATACATTGGAAGCAAGCTACCAGTGGGCTGGTCGCTGGTTTTCATATTTGGGTTAAACATTGTGTGTCAGAAAGTGTATACATGATTCCAGATGTAGCTCTCCAGCTTCCCACAGTCTCTACATATAGTCTAATACTGAACTCTATTACTTGTTCCTCCCTCACCCTTGAGAAATTTTAAGTTGACCTCATTCTGGGAGAATGTGTAGGCAGGAGGATTTTGAGCAGGTTATGGAATTATCAAATGTGCTTAGGAGAAAGAATGCTCACTTTTTCAGTACCACATAAGCTTGATGGAGCAGTTTGGTCTGAGTAGCAGTGGATAAGGAGCTCTGTAGAGAATTGGCCCCAGTTATCTTTATCTTATTTCATTAGCCGTTTCTGCATTATAGTTCTGTTGCTTTTAGTTTTCCAAACAAACTCATGAACAAGTTAGTGAAGTGGTTAATCCAAATGATTTTTGATCTTATTTAAAAACTGATGCATTCAGATGTGAACTCAATCAATTTCCATTTGAGCTTCTCTTGGCATAGAATTTGAATGTGTGTATTACACCAGACTTTTGGCTTTTAAAACTATATCCATAGAATGCTTTTCAGATAGCCCAGACAACACACACACACACACACACACACACACACACACACACACACACAGACACACAGACACACATACATACACACATTTGTACTTCAGTGATACTGTCGTTTGGATCCTGAATATCTTCTCAAGTTCCTTTGAGAGTTTGATCCCTACCTGCTATTGGACCTCCTAAAGGTCCATCACTTAGGCAGTAGGGCAAGCCTACTGGAATGAAGATAGCTCATTGGGGCTTTGCCTTTGAAGGGTTTATTGGGATCCCAGTTGCTCCTGTTGCTCTTCTGCTCTTGGCTGTCATAAGGCAAGGAGCTTGTTCTTCCACCACAGGGTCAACAAACCATGGATTGAAACCTCCAAACAGAGCCAGAGTAAACCCTTTGTCTGTAGTGGTAGCTCAGGTATTTGTAAAACTGACAGAAAATTAACCTAAGTAGCATATGTGTTTCTCTCTCTATGGAATTATTCCTTGTACCTTTGGAGATATTAGTTCATTATTTTTTCCCCTCCTTTTTACGTTGCCAAGGTATGATATTGTCAAGATCAGATAGTCTGGAGTGAGAAGAACCTTGTTCAGATCTTGGTTCTCTTTCCTCAACTTCAGTCCCATTTGTTAATCTACCTGAACTACAGTTTCTTACTTTGGGATTAAATGTAAAATAAGTGAAAGCTATGCCATCTAGACTAGGGTGGACATGAAACAAGGATAAGATGATCTCTTAGTGTTTGGATGTTTGAGAAGGATATTTAGGGGAAAGTACTAATCTTTGATCTCTCATCAAAGGATTTTTGAACATTGAGCAACTATACACACTGCCTACGTGCAAATACCCTTGTATTTTCACAAGATTTACATGTATACATATATAAACACAAACACAAAATGCAATTTATAATGTTAAATGGTGAATGGAAGATATCTATTTGGTAAAATAAACATGGAGAGTACATTTACAGTGTAACACCGTCTGCTTTTATTCTACAAAGAGCAGAAAATATCTTAGTGTAGCTTGTACCTCTACATGGAGAAGATCGAGAAGACCTCAGAGTAGGTGGGCCATATAGAAGTGGTTGCCAAAGGGGCAAGAATGCTACAGAAAAATGCGGAGATCAGCCTTTCATCCCTGTATTTTTGTGCTCTTTGTACTGGGTAGAACAAGGTAAAAACAAACAATAGGGATAAGGTTTGATGGTGCACACTAATGATGCTTGCTGTGGAAGAAGTCCTTAGAAGTTGTCCCTCATTTTCCTTTGTTCCTAGCCTACTCACTATTCACTGGGTTTACTGGAATTTCATTTGAAAAATTTCATAGATCCTGACAGGAATTTTCGAACAACATAATCATTGCTGATAACCATTACCTAGCAGTTGTTCTTTCCAGTGGGTGATCAAAGAAAGGTTTGGGAGCCTCTTGTATGATACCAGATTTCACAGAATTTGTATCATGATAACTGATATTTTATAATTAGTGCCTTGGTTCACTGGCCAGTAATCAATTCAAGTGTTTGCAATTAGCATGCGAGTGAATAAACAAATAAATGAAGGGAAAATCAATAGTTGTAATATACTCATATCCAATATCTGATATTGGGCAGCCAGCTCTCATTTAATAAATTAGATGTATTTTTAGGAAACCAGATTTTGTCAGTGGCCATTATTGTCTTGCATTCTAAACTTCTAGGTGGACTAAGTTGAAAATGGTTTTTCATTTGGTAATTGTATAATTGAATATTATATGTCAGGCACTGTATGTAGGTGTTGAATGTACAGGATGAGTAAGAAATTGTCTTTTTCTTCAAGAAGTCCTTAGTGTTGGGGCACTTATTGAATGACTGTGACAGGTAAGATGCTGTACTGGGCTCTGGAAGAGGAGGCATATATAGCCCTCGCCTAAGCACACACGCAGTATGTTAGGAGACTGGTACAGGTTAGGGTAGGCAGGCACAGACAACCCAGGAACCATTGAGTAGTGGCCAGTGTTCTTGGGAAATGGAAGACAAGGTATTCATTCAGTAGTTTTCAAAACAATTCACTTTATGACTGAAAATTACTTTTCCTTTATTAAATATAAATATTAAGTAGTCCCTACCTTTAGTTATAAGACTTGGATTTATTGATTTTTTTTTTGAAAACTCAGATTCTAGTTACTAAGCAATTATTACCAAAATTGCATCTGGCATGACATTTTATAAATGATTGTAAAGACAATTCCTAAGCAACACTTGAGCATTTTGTCTTTTTTTAGCCTTGTATGAGTTCCTGATATTCTTTTTTTTTTCATTTTTTTTGTATTGTGAAAATACTGTACAGAGGGGTTACAATTACATGAGCAAGGTAATAAGTACATTTCTTTTTTGTTGTTATTTTAATGTACTATGTGATGTCTTGTTTCTTTTGTATTTTCCCCCCCTATCATTTTTTTATTGTGAAAATTTCTTTTTTTTTTTTTGGGGGGGGTGTTCAGTCATGGGGCCTGAACTCTGGGCCTGGGCGCTGTCCTTCAGCTCTTCAGCTCAAGGCTAGCACTCTTACCACTTGAGCACAGCGCCACTTCCAGCTTTTTTTCTCTTTTTGCTTATGTGGTGCTGAGGAATCAAACCCAGGGCCTCAAGCATGCAAGGCAAGTGCTCTACCACTGAGCCACCTTCCTAGCCCTATTGTGAAAATTTCTTATCAAGCATTGTTGCCTCCTCCTGTTTCCCCTTAGTACCCCTTCCCAACTCCCCCCCCCGTCATCCCATACCCCGCCCCCACGCCAAAGATATAAAGTTAATTTTTCGACATAATGTCTTGTACATCTCATTGTTGTAATGGGTCCACCTGTATCCCTATTTAAAATGATTTGTTTTTTGCCTTCCCTTCCACAAATTATACCAACATCAAATATAGTGAAAGCAGGGTTATATCGTGGGGGCAGGACATACAAAGCAACAAAGAAACCATCGTATAAATATGTTAGAAACAATTGCAAGAAAGAAAAACCATTTGAATACTTACCTTGGGGTTCATTTTGCCTAACATCAACTTATCTGACCTTTTCTGCTTGTCGCAGACATATACTAGTTATTGCAAATAAGGGAAATCATGGGACCTATGTTTCTTTGGCCCTATCTTACTTCACTTAATATAATTTTTCCAAGTCTTTCCATTTCCTAACAAATGGGACAATGCCATTCTTTCTGATGGAGGCATAGAATTCCATTGTGTATATATACCACATTTTCTTGATCCATTAATCTATTGAGGGGCATCTGGGTT
>NW_012267284.1:3500845-3502897 GCF_000151885.1 Dipodomys ordii
TCTTTAGCCCACTTATTTATTGGACAGTTGTTTCTTTGAGGATTTGCTGTTGGGGGATTTAATTTTTTGAGTTCCAAGTATATTTTAGATATGAGATCCTTGTCTGTTGTATGGCTAGTGAAGATCTTCTCCCAATCTGTGGGCTTTCTATTGATCTTGCTAGCTATGTCCTTTGCCATGCAGAAGTTCTGGAGTTTCATGCAATCCGATTTGTCCTTTCTTTGATTTGTTGTGTTTCTGGGTCTCTGTTAAGAAAATTTCTGCCTGTGCCAAGGAGTCTTCGAGTTTCTCCTATTCTTTCCTGTAATGTTTTCAGGGTGTCTGCTTTGACTTTGAAGTCTTGGATCCATTTGGAGTTGATTCTGGTGCAGGGTGATATATAAGGATCTAGCTTTAGTTTTCTATAGGTTTAACCAGTTTTGCCAACATCATTTACTGAAGAGGCCATCTTCCTTCCATTCTATTTTTTTTTTTTAGCTCCCTTATCAAAGATTAGGTGGCTATAGGTCTGTGATTTATTTCTGGATCTTCAGTTCTATTCCATTGGTCCTCAGGTCTGTTCTTGTGCCAGTACCAAGCTGTTTTGATTACTATGAGTTTGTAGTAGAGTTTGAAATTTGGTATTGATATTCCTCCAGCACTGTTCTTTGTGCTAAGGATTGTTTTTGCTGTTTGGGGTCTTTTATTGTTCATATGAATTTTTGGGTTGCTGCTTCTATTTCATTGAAGAATGAGGTTGGAATATTGATAGGTATCGTATTGAATTTGTAGATACCCTTTGGAAGTATTGCCATTTTCAGCATGTTAATCCTCCCAATTCAGGAGTATGGTGAAGTCATCAATTTTTTAGGTACTTGGTTATATAAACTTACCAGACTTGAGATAATTTAATTTTTTGTGCCCATACTGGGGCTTGAACTCAGGGCCTGGGTGAAACCCCTAGCATTTTTACTCAAGGATGGAGCGCTACTACTTGATCTATAGTCCTGCTTCTGGCTTTTTGGTGGTTAATTGTCAGGTTCTTGAGGACTTTACTGTCTGGGGTTGCATCAAATCTCAGTCCTCAGAACTCAGCCTTCTTAGTAGCTAGGACTATAGGTATAAGCCACTAGTACCCAGCTAACTTTTATGTAGTTGTATAGTGCCATAAATTGGTCTATTTATGAACTGTAAATGGTTTAATATGTATTTTATTCCTGCTTTCAGAACTTTGTTTTTCTATTTTCAACTCTTTTCACAAATGTTTGATAATGATAGATTTTTAAAGTGGCAGTGCTATTTATCAAAGGCTGGCAATGTGTATTCAGTGGTTTGCAGTTTAGAATAATTAGGCAATGCCAATGTACAGTTCTCATTGCATTTTAAAGACCCAACTACTTAATTAGTCTAAGTGGTTCTGTCAGCCCTATTGACAATTAGAGGCACATAGTGCTGGCTGTCAGGCCACTGAGATGAAACCCACAAGAATGCCATTGCTGTGGCTGTCTTTCTTCTCCATAGCTGAGGTATGAGTTGGCTTGCTTTTTTTCTGAGATGACAATAAAGTCAGATCATGTAAACTGACACTTTGCTTTGGATTAACTTGGGCCTTCTTTTTCAGTTCCACGATGGTGTTTTTTCACCCTTTTGTTTCACTGAGATTTCACTAATCTTCATACCCTACTTCCCTTTTCCCCAGATGATATTCTGCATTATGATTCTTGTATGTTTTGGTTTTGAATGTCCTTGAAACTGTGTTCCTAGTTAATATGAGAACAGATTGCCAGGCTATCATATTTGCTCCTGTGTAGTTGGGTAGTCTTGCCTGACCTGTGTCTTTACTGCCTTAGTGATGTCCTTGTAGAGCAGGCTTTGAAGTGTTGCCATTCTTGTTTCCACCAGACTTCATATAAACTACAGAATTATTCCACAAACTACTTTTCACAGTTTATTTGGCTGTAGAATACAGACCTCCATTCTTTCTGATGGAGGCATAGAATTCCATTGTGTATATATACCACATTTTCTTGATCCATTCATCTACTGAGGGGCATCTGGGTTGGTTCCATATCT
>NW_012267284.1:3503597-3599645 GCF_000151885.1 Dipodomys ordii
GAGAAGGATTGGGGTTGGGGGGGAGGGGGGAGGCTGGGAAGGGATGTGAAGGGTAAACAAAGGAGGAGGCTGCAATGCTTGGTAAGAAATGTACCCATTATCCTGCCCATGTAATTGTAACTCCTCTGTACAGTATGTTCACAAAATAAAATTAAATTAAAAAAAAAAGAATACAGACCTCCAGCAGGATGTGTGGAGGGGGTCAAAGTGGAGGAAAGGTAAAGAACTCCAATGGAGCTGCCGCTGGACTAGGCACAGTGGCAGGAGGCAAAGTATTAGGGCTTACACTGGGTGGTTGATGACTCAGAAAAAGAAGGGTAGAAGGGCTGATCTCTGTGGGGAGATATGGGCTGAGAGTCACATTGAAGTAATGGAGTTTGGCTGTGGACAAATTTTAGTTTTTGCTGGTGGTAAGATGTCATGTGGAAATCTCATTGCAGAGTTGAAATAAATAAAGCTATACATTTGAGAGACACAGCATAGAGGAAATCATAAGAGCCACTATTTACTGAGTACATGCTATGTACTGTGATTAGTGCTTTATAAACATATGATCTATGCCTCTGTTTCCTCCTCTGCAAAAGGAGTATCACAGTAAGATTCTTGTAAGGTCTAAACAAATTGTTGTACTTAAAGTGCTGAATAGGACATGGCACATAATGAATAATATTTGCACATTATTATCATTATAATAATTTAATCAGAGTCCATTTGACAAAGATGGCTTTTACACATGTTTCATAGAAGAGGGCAGTATGGCTCCATAACTAACTGCTCAGATAAGGGTTACATGATTCTTCTTTATTTTCTTACTTTTTTTTTTTTTTTGTATTTGGGTTATGGAGCTTGAACTCAGGACCTCGGCACTGGCCTGAGCTTCTTTTGCTCAAGAGTAATGCTTTACTGTTTGAGCCATAGCTCCTCTTACTGCTTTTTTGGTGATTCATTGGAGATAGGAGTCTCATTAACTTATCTGCCCAGGCTGGTTTCGAACCACAATCCTCAGATCTCAGCCTCTTGAGTAAGTAGGATTATAGATGTCACTGGTACCTGGTCAAGGAGTACTTTTTAATGTTGGAGATCTTACAGAAAGCTAACAGCGAGGCTTGTATTTGAGCCACTGGAGAAGAGAATACAAAGGGAGAAGGGAAGATGAGTGTAGGGCAAAGCAAAGTCAGAGAGAACAAGAGGGTAAGAAGAAGCATGTAATTTCTGCAATTAGAGACAAAAGAGCTTCCAGAAGTATGTGTTGGTTGATGGTCTCAGATGCTGCATGGAGGTCAAGCACAGTGACTGGGACAGGAGAAAAGACAGGATAAGCTGCCTTTCAGTCTTTGATAAAATATGGAGCTAAAAACAGTTGTAAGTAAATTGTAAGAGGCAGGAACATATGATAGAGTGAGATAATGACTTGGGAGCTAAAATTTGGAGCCTAGGTTTATTTCTTTAATTTTTTTCCTTCTCTAATTCATAAGTTTTTACTAATATTCTAGTAGCAGACAATGTCTGACATTTGTCAGCTTAATTAGAGATCTTAGTTTCAAGACTCAGCTATCATATGCATCTGACACACTTCTCAGTACATCTGAAATGAAACATATGTTGCCCTGCAGTGATGACAAGTGTGCAAATGGTAACGTGGAAAAGTGGTCTTAGTACAATGATCTCTCTTATTCTTACTAATTCTTTTCATCTTCCCACCCCCTCCCCATACACACCTTTCTTGTTTGCTGTCTCCACACTTAAAAAGTGCAAGCTGTTTTGATTATAACATGAAAGCTTCAGGCTATAGAACTGTGGAACTCAGGGCACCTGAGGCTTTTTCTACAAGGTATAAACACTATATGAGACATAAAAAACATAGTAGGTCCTTGATAAATGCATTTGAAATGAGGAATGGATGGATTCTATGGAACTTCTTACTGATGAAATTTATTAAAAATGGGCTGACACACTGAAATGATGTACATATTATTTTATTCTAAAGTAACAAAAATATAAATGAGAATGGTATATTGCACTAAATTCAATTTTGGTTGCATATATCCATGCAAAGGTGTTGGGCCATGGGTGGTGGGTAGAAGCATTGCAGAGCCAAGTCTAGGATCCTGGACAGGGCAGAAATGGTAGATTGCCAGACCCAACCTGATTGAGGCCCCTGCGTTTCCTTGTTTAAAGATTTTTGGTCATTGTCCATTGGCCACTACATAATAGCATACCGTAGAATCTCAGAACTTGGAAACTCACCTTATGATGGAATGGCTCACCTTCTCTTTAAACAGAATTGTATTTCATACTACTAAAGTGCAGAGACCACAAAAGAATTGGGATAGTCTAGGAGTGAGGCTTCCAATGGACCCTGTAAAATTCCATAGTATTAATGTACATAGTTTGAAAACCTATTTACCATTTGTTTTGAGGATGTAGAGACTAGTAAGGCACAGTCCATCTAGTAAATATGAAGTCTACACTAGAAAGAACATGTGTGATGAATTCTGAGGATAGTGGTGTGCCAGCAAATTCCTATAGATGTCCCTAAGGAAAGGAAATCATTTCCAATAGAGTTTGGCATTACAGAAAAATCCATGAAGGGAATAAGATTTGACATGCATAATCTAGAATTCATTAGAAGACAGGGAAAGAAGACATTCCCAGCAAAGACTGGAAAGTAGAAGGCATGGTTAAGGAAGCAGATTTCCAATTTACCTGCCAAAATGCAAAACAAAGAGAAATGGAACTAGATTTGAAAAGGTAACATTTGGACAATCAGTATACTTAATATGATCCAAGATTTAAAAGTTTGAAGGTATCTGCTGAAAAGTGCCAACCATGGAGCCTCCCCATTGATATGCATTTATTTTACGAGTATCTAAAGGTATATATTATTTCTCCTCCCTCTTTTACTTTTCCAAAGTGGCATTAAAACTGTATATATAAAAAATCATAAAAACTGTATACATTTATTTGTACCTTGCCTTTGTTTTCACTTGCTGTGTTTCTTGGAAATTGTCCATAAGCCTTATGAAGTCAGTATAGGCAGCTTTGTTATTCTTTTATTAAAGTGCACTGCAAAGTGTTTTGTTGCATCATAACTTACTTAACCAGTTTCTCACCAGTGTATATTATAATCTTTCATGTGTATCACTTCATACATGTGCAGGGAAAGGGGTAGGCTAATTCCTAGAGCAGATGGATTAAAAGGGTAGATGTCGACAGAATTTGCAAGGACACAGCCAGGTGGCCTTCAGTAGAGGTTGTAAATGTGTGAAAGACTTTTCATTCCAAGCCAATGTCTTTTCTATGCTCCCTGCCATAAACTGCCAATTAGGAATTTATTTGGGTTAATAAGTAATCCATGCCTGGAAGATTTAAGGAATGTGACCTTCCGAATGCATATTATTTTTAATCACTGTGCTTTTGACCTCATGCCCAGCTGAGATTAAGCTGCCCAATACATATTTTATCAGAAACCTTCTAGTGGGTTTTAGTGAGACAGGCAGATGTTCCTGCTCTTTTGTAGTATACATTCTAGTAAATAAGCAGGTCTTGTAATGCCAGAGAATGTTAAATACTATGAAAATAATAAATATGGCAATATGATCACAACCTGGTGGGTTGTAGGCTAGTCATAGAAGTTTTCCTTGAAGATCTGATATGTTGCTAAATCTGAATGATGTAGAGGAGCACAGTATGTTAAAATCTTGGCCAAAGGTCGCAGGAACAGCAAGTACAGAGAACTGCATATAAGAGTAAGCCTGTGGGTTGGAGGAGCTAAGAGTAGACTGGAGTAGCAGAGGGGAGCATGTGAACAAGTGGAGCAGATAAAGACTGCTGCTGGACATTGCAGGGTCACATAGTTCTAGTTCTGCTGGGTGAGGAGTTACAGGATTTTGACCAGGGACTTGGTGTTGAGATTGACATGTTAAATAAGAATCAGTTTCGATTGAGGCAAGAAAAGACATCTGAGGTGCGGTGTTGGTAGAGAATAATTCTGAAGGGTCCTGGGGGATACTTTAGGAGAAGAACAGCCTTAAAAACAGCATGGACTGTTTAGGCTCACCATAAGGAGCTTAAGGGCTCTGTTTCGAAAATGGACATACCAGAACCCTGAGCTCTGTCATAGTATAGTGCCCAGAGGCTAAAAGTGAGGGGAAAAAAAACATCCAGCAACAAGGAGAAATGTTCTGGAATCTTGAGAATGTTGATCTCCTTTTCCTTTTTTTCTGCATCTATATCTGTAGATCTTCCTTTACAAAAAATAGGCAAAATTTGCAAATATATTTTACTGAAAGTCATACCTAAGTTTTTTTGTGAAACCGTTTTTTCAAGTTTCCCCTTTCACACTGCCCAGTTCAGTGATTTTTTTTTTTTTTTTTTGTGGGTCGTGGGGCTTGAACTCTGGGCCTGGGTGCTGTCCCTGAGCTCTTCAGCTCAAGGCTAGCGCTCTACCACTTGAGCCACAGCACCAGTTCTGGCCTTTTCTGTTTATATGGTGTTGAGGAATTGAGCCCAGGGCCTCATGCATGCGAGGTAAACACTACCACTGAGCCACCTTCCCAGCTCCCAGTTCGGTGATGTAAAAAACAAACGTATTTATAAGGTCATGCATCTGCCACCATTATCTAATTCCAGAACATTTTTATTATATTAGAAACCCCAACCCATTAACAATTACTTCCATTCTTCTAGCTCCTGGCAACCACTAATCTACATTTTGTCTCTATGGATTTGCCTGCACTGGACATTTCTACAAATGCAATCGTATAATATGTGGCCTTTTGTGACTGGCTCCTTTTACTCAGTATAATGTTTTCAAGATTAATCCATGCACATATCATTATTCCTTTCTCTTTTTTATGTCTAAAGGACATTTTCTTCTATGAGCAGGACATATTTTATTAACACATTCATTAGCAGTGAACACTTGGTTTGTTTCCACTTTGGGGGCTATTATGAACAATGCTGCTGTGAACTTAAGTGTTTATATTGTGTGCAAATGTCCTTTCATTTTATTATTATTTGTGGTACTGGGGATTGATCTACAACTTGAGGACTGAACCAGTTCTTGTTTTTCTTGATTATGTATCTGTGAGTAGAATTGTTAGAAAACTGTACTTGCTTTTCTGAGGTCATGTAACTTTAGTATTTATAAAGTGGTTTATATCTTTTACCTAAAGCATTCATCACAATAACTGAGGAATGAAACAGAAGATTGGCTAGATTAGATGAAAACTTGCATGTGTTATAAAAGCATTTAAATGAGGCTTATTGATGCATTGATTAAAAGAGGGCAATGCTACAAATAAATAAGTACATATTAGAAGAATAAATAAATATGGTATCCTTTAAGTAAATATGATTTCATATTGTAAAAAACTGTTGGAGGGGTATGTATGTGGAGAACAGTTAAAGTGAAGCATGTAATCTCAATTGAGGTAGATAAAAGCATAATGGTGAATGAAATAATGATTTGCAGAATGATATTATTTATGTAACTTAAGTCACAAAGTATGGATCCCAAGTAGGTCATTTGGTAGAATCTGTTATCGAATCTGAGGGTTCATGGTTCAAGTGTCCTTTTAGGCAAAAAGGCTGAGCTTTAAGGGTGGGGTGTGGCTCAGTGGTAGAATACCTGCTTAGCAAATGTGAAGCCCTAAATATAAACCCCAGTATCTTAAAAAAACAAAACCAACCCCCAAACTAAAAAAATTAACACCATTCATATATTGCTCATGGATATAAATATACATGTGTATTACATAAAAGTACAAGAAGGAATTGAAGGTACATCTATAGTAGTAGCTGTTCTGCTCTGTTACTCCTGAGCTTTAAAGTCCTTACCTTTCCTCCTTAAAAAAAAAAAAAATATATATATATATATATATATACACATATATACATAGGTATGTAGATATATACCTATGTATATATGTATATGTACACATATGTGTATATATACATGTACATATATATACATAAGTATTATATATGTGTGTATATATTACTGCTATTACAAGACAGAGGTTCTTTTGCATGACTTTTTTCTCCACTCTATATCTCCATACCTAGCTACATAAGTGTGGATTTTATTTTTGGGCCCGGTCATGGGGCCTGAACTCTGGGCCTGGGCGCTGTCTCTCAGCTCTTCAGCTCAAGGCTAGTGCTCTACTACTTGAGCCACAGCGCCACTTCTGGTGTTTTTTCTTTTTGCTTATGTCGTGCTGGGGAATCGAACCTAGGGCCTCATGCATGCAAGGCAAGTGCTCTACCATTGAGCCACCTTCCTAGCCCCTGGATTTTTTTTTTTTAACCATGCTGAGTTTGAATTTAGGTTCTTTTACATGATAGTGAAACATTCTGCTACAAGTTACATCCTCAGCTTGATCTGTTTGAAAGACTAAGTGAACAACTTCCAAGTGGCTTAAACTATTTTGGGAACAAGAGAGGGCAAGGCTGATAGAGAAGTCATTCTTCCCCTTTCTGCTGTTGTCTCTCATCTGTACCTTCATATTCTGCTAGTGGTGTCATAACATGGGCTTGCAATTACAAGAACAGTTCTATGTGACATGGCATACTAATAAAGCAGATGGCATGTGCAGATAAGCGGGGTAAAAGACATCTTTGCTGCAAAAGTCATTGTTGGCTTTTTTAAAGTGGAGAGTATTTTATGATTTGTCAGTAGATTTTTATCTTCCTTGTCAAGGTAATGATTATGGATTCTATAAATCTTTATGGCTTTGTTGTATTAAGTGTCAAATTACATAGTTAAGTCAGGTAGTTGGAGAAAGGAAGATGCCTGTGATTTGATGTGGAAGTATTATTAGTGAAATTTCTGCCTGTCATGAAGGTGATTGTCTCACCTTCTTCAGATAGTGGCAGAGAACTCTGCTCCCACTTTAAGGCCTTGCCTCCTTTCTCTTTATTAAGTCCTCCCCATAGGGAAAAAGGATGGCATATTACATGGGAGAAATCACAGTGTTTCCACATATCTCCATCCTTCTCTTTGTGTGCTTCATGGAATAAAAATTAAATGTGGCTGTCTTCCCCTGCCTGCCTGTAGCCTTCAGACAGGCAGTGGAATTGTAGGTTGCACTGATAGGCCTAGGCTGGCCTGTGCTGTTGCTGATCCAGAGTCTCAGCCTTTTATGTGGGTAGATCATACAGGCTTCCTCCATGAACCTGTGGCCTATGGGTCATGAGGAAGAACATAGAAAGCCCCCTTTAACCTCAGGTCTAGTCTGGATTTGGCAGTGCAATTTACCAGAGCTTTGGGTTATCATAAGTCACCAAGCCTCTAGAAGGTTCATGTTTTCATCATCTGTCTGTCAATTATGTGTGGTTTGTTAGGAGTATGAAAGGAGGTATATGAGAGCTCTACACTGGCTGGGAGATGGAGGTTCTTTGATGAAATGAGTATAGGTTTAAAACTGCAGAATAACTGAAAATGGCACACAGTCTGGTCCCTTGCCCCCATCCAGTCTCTGGCACTACCTTCCTGTTGCCTCTGGTTGTCTTACCATCTTTCACATTCATGCTTAGCAGACTCCTTTCTACTCTGTGTCAGAGCCCTGCTGCTTTGTCTGTCCCTGCCCTTTCTTGTCTGTGGCCATCTCTGATCACTTTTCAAGTAAACACTGGAGTCATAGCCTCCTGTGATTTCTACCACAAGGCTGAGTGCTTTAGCATACTAACATAGATAAACCCTCAGTATTTATTCTCAGGACCTGCCCTGTTTCCCTTGTGAACCATTTATCCCAATTGTGACCAAATATTTATTTAGGCATTGATCTATGTGTATTGCTTTTCTCACTTCTATAGCAAGGCCCCCCCTCCCCCCGCCCCCCGTGAGTGAAAGAGCAGTGCTCTGCAGTGCCATTGAGTGCCAAAGACTATCTCTCTGTTGGACTTGGCAAGTACAAGCTGTAGTAGGAAGACCCCTACTCAGGCAGGCAAGCCCACCTAGTCGTCCGGAGTGACAGAGCCCACCGCAACAAAGTTGATATTAAAGAAGCAACTTTATTGATTAGGTTCCTACACTGACCGGCCAGGGCCACAGCACAGGCTCGGGAGCTGATACTGCGACCCCGAGCGGCCCACATGCTTAGGTTTTTAAAGGCAAAAATCAGAAGGCGAAGCCTGGTCACGTAGGCGACCAGTGAGATTTTCACACACCCAAAAGATTGCACAGTCATACCAGACCACACGCAGGTGGCCAGTGAGGTTACACTTTGTCACATAATGGCTGTTTAAACCAGCCTATCATTTTGGGTTTAATTGACTCACAAATTCAGGTAAACATACACAAAGGAGTTTAGTGGAGTTTAACATATACATGTGAAAAGGCGGAGCCGGATTACAGACTACCTGTTTAGTTAGTCCTTAACAGAACAATGAAGGTGGGTCAAGTTGTTAAGGAGAGAGGGACCTAGAGGCATTCTTTTCATTCCAAGAACTGGGCTGGTTGGAGCCAAGGTTCTGGTTTTTCCTATAATCCCTAAAACAAAAACAAGACCTGTAAGGAAGCAGTCCCAGCTCCAGTCTCCTCTCAGGGCCTAGTTCACAAGCCACTGGGTATTTTAGGAGGAAGAGCTCAGAGTAGTAGAGACAGAAGCAAAACTGTAAACCGTGTTACAATTAAAATAAGAGTTAGTTATTCACTGTATAAGTAACAGCAACTTTTCCTGAGTTTCACTACATCAATAGATTATCAGAATCTGCCACAAAACAAATAAATTCTAAGAAACAAATTCTAAGAAATTCTCCATGGCTAATGTATTGAATGGGAGAATAGTTCAGTATAAGTAATCAAGCAGGCAGGCAGGTAGGTTAGAGCAGACACACTGAAATGTCTCACCTTTCTTGTGCTTATCACTGAGCCAAACCACAGATATGCGTTCCCCACCCCCCACCTCGTCTTTCTTCCTCCTCCTTTTCCTCTTGCTTTTAACATACAACTCTGGGTTTAGCATGTCTTGAAATGCTGTTTTAACAGATCTACTGTTTATGAGCTTGAAATAATCTGGAAGCTTTACAGTGGAAGTGGCCTAGTAGATTGAGGGAGGTGCTATGGACAGCTACTTGGGCAATACTGTGCATAGTTCAGAATGTTGTGTTTATGAAAATTCACAGTTGCAAGTATACACACCATGGTGACTTAGCTGTTCTAAGCATTTACTCAATCCTGCAGCAAATCCTCATTTACTCAATCCTGCATCAAATCCTGTCAGGAAGCTGCCCTTATTTCTTTCACAGATTAGGAAACTGAACCTCATACATCTTAAGTTGTTCCATCAGGATTGGCATTTGAACCCAGGCCTCTGTATGTAGAATCCATGTTGCTGCACAGGAGCCTGTTCTGAACCTCTGTGGACACCAAATTATAAATTCAACTCTTAATACTGACACCATTTTCTCTCCTGCCTTCTTCCTGCTGCTCAGGGTTTGAGCCTGATTCTAGAGCCCTCACTTCACCTGTAGTGTGAGCCTCTCCAGGAAGTCAGCCCAAAGGCATTTCTGTTTCTCCAGGTGACTGGGTCTGCAGAGGAACTGGTGTTTGGAAATCTTCAGGCTTTGTGGATGCTAACCTCACTAGCCTAATTTGTAGTAGGAGCTTTGTTGAGGATTTGACCAATTTCTGAGTACTGCTCAGATGTTCTCATTGTCCTCTACAACATTGCCTGAGCAGGAAAGTGTGTTCCTAGACTGATTTACATGTTTGGAATATAATCTGTTTTTAAGTTGATAACTACCTCACTACCTGTGTATGCATTAAATACTGGAGTTCCCGATGTTTAAGGAATGCACTGTGCTATTAAAAAAGAATTAACAGCTTTCTCTAAAGAACAAAACTAAGCTCAGTGTGGCCTGTATTAATCCCTCCCTAGAAGTCCTACAATAAAAAGGGCAAAATGTGGAAAAGCAAAGATAAATAAGTAAAACTGGAAATATGCAAAGCTGTTGGAGATGTCCCAGTGACTCAGAAGTAGGTAATAATGAGAAATGCATCCAACCCCTATGATTATGGAATGTGCCACCAGACCTTTGAGTTTCCCAAGTATTTCTCTGACACTTGAACTTCCTTGTGAGTGTCAGTGTGAAAAGGATGCATAGTTATGTGCAAAGAGAGGAATGCCCTGAAGTAAACTCAAAATGAAACACTAATACTCAATTTGGTATGCTTTAAATTTAAAAATGTTAGTAATATTATAGCATGATGAACAGTATTGTCATATTAACTTTAAAATTTTCCCATTCCATTCTTTGGCTTGGCAAATTTGAAAATATTGTTTAACCTAAAAAGATTTTAAAAGTTTAGAAGAAATAACATGTATTTTGTACGTCTTGATGGATTGCCAGCAGTGGGAAGGATTATCAGCAGTGGGAAGAAGGTAAAGCTCAGCACCCTCTGATCTTTTTGTGTTTTCCCCTTTTCTTTATTTTTTCTTGCAGAGCAGTAATCATTTTACTGTAGGTAGAAGAGATGCTTTCATAGTTAGGTGCTAATGAAGTCCTCTTGCCTGTTATTCTACCTTTAATGACCATTCTTTTTTTTTTTTGAGGGGGGTGTCCAGTCATGGGGCCTGAACTTTGGGCCTGGGCGCTGTCCCTCAGCTTCTTCAGCTCACGGCTAACTCTCTACTACTTGAGCCACAGCACCACTTCCGGCTTTTTTCTTTTTGCTTATGTGGTGCTGAGGAATTGAACCCAGGGCCTTATGCATGCAAGGCAAGCTCTCTACCACTGAGCCACCTTCCCAGCCCTTTATGACCATTCTCAGTAGTCTTGTTAATCTTTTGGAAAGGGGAGAAGAAATTTCTCCTTCATTTTGGGATTTGCTTTGGCTCTTACAGAGCATGACATGGGGTACAGTAGTAAGTAGGATTATAGTAAGTTCTTTTGGGAAAAGTGAATGTTATATATGTCTTTATATCCCTTTTAATGTAAAAGAAATCTTCATGCAAAATTTACCTTATCTCAAGACTAGTTCCATTTAAAGCATAGTACTTGGGTTATTTTATTGTTTAGTTGCTTAAGTGGCTTTCTGAGGAAGAACAAAGTGAATTAAAGCTTTTTATCAATGATCTTTTGCAATATGTGTGCTACTTTATACTCCTACCTCTAGTTATCAATGTTAGATTTACCATTTGCCACTAAATGACTCAATGTTTATGATTACCAGAGCTTTTAAAATTTGCATTTTTGTATTTTTTGCTACTTTCTGATAGGCCTTTTAACTTTTTACAGTATTCATGGGTACTTTTTCTAATATATAAAGTTTAGTTTTCACTGTTGAGCCATTATAAGCAAATGGATGATATTGCAAAGTGTTTCTGCACTGTTTGAATGTATACCACTTCAGCTGTCTCCAAATAACAAGACAGCTTTCTGTGAGCTCTTGGTAAGGACTGTCTCCTATGGATATGGCAGTGGATATTACATCAACAGAGGAAACTTCTCTTCCATAAGAAAGCTATGATACGGGTTCTGTGGGTTTCTAAGACCTCCATACTGGAGCAGCTGTAGTGCGGCTGCTTCTGTCTCATTTGGTTTCTTTGGAAAGAGGCAGAGTTTTTCCTCAGTTGAGCTGCTTTGTCAGCCTAAGATCCTGGAGTGGTAGAGCTGCCTGGTAGAACCCACATGTTCCTTCCTTGGATCTACAGGCCTGCTCAGTTTCTTATGACCATCACAAATAGCAGTTAAACTAGCCTGGCTTTTGGGTTGGGCCTACACTGGGCATCACAGAAATGACCTTTAAATGGAGATCTCACAGTTTGTAATGAAAATTGCATTGTACTAAGTCTATAAAATATAAGTGTAGGAAAGAATTCTTAGAGATGCTGAGTGAAGAAACTAAATAGCAGAGTAGAATGTTCAGAATCATGTAGTAAATTAGAAGACATAACGCCAGATCACTAAGAATAAAAAAGCAACTAAAGAGATTTCTAGATTTCAAAACAAGGAGAAAAAAATTTAAGCTTCCAATCAGAATAAAATACTTTTCAAGAGGAAGAGAATTAATTGTACATTCAGCCAACTACTAGTACTTAAGTTGTTAAAGGATCAGTATTTGCAGACATAGCTATTGTCCTGTAAATCCTTCCAGGATAAAAAACCTTGGAATGTACAGTGACAAAAACAAGAGGGAAAACCACACACAATAGAGGAAATATTATATGCAACCAGTAGAAGTTGAGTTGAATCTGACTAAATTTTATGTTAATAGGTTATAAAGTTAAATGGGTTTGGTGATACCAAAAGATACCAAAACATCAAATTATTTATTCTGAATGTCTGAATTCTTATGAACTTTAGTTAATAAGAAAACCTCCTGTGGCAACATCATAATTGAGCAGGGGATAAAAGGTAGAAGAAAAGGGGAAGCATTTCAGGTGTGGGGAAAGAAATGATGAAAATATGAGTGAATCTCAATTCCAGGGGAAAATACTAGAAACAATTGGTCTGATATTCAGAATTAATCATACAAATAAATAGTATTTATTGAAAGTTGCAAATCCTTATACTTAGTACTTAATGTTTTAACAAATATTAAATTTGATCTTTGACCTAGTATATCTCCAGGAGTATTAATGAGAAGAAGGGTAGTCTTCTATATCTGCAACAAAGTGTAACTAGCATTAGTATTGATATGTTAGTTTTAGAGTGAATTTTAAAATATTTCCTCTTAACTCTTATATGAAAAGTCTCACAATCATAAGAAAAGTCTAACGATTAATCATAATCAACAGGAGGTAAAGGCCTACTGTGGCAGATTGGACATTATAAAGAGTTCAATGGATTAGTGAGAGTGGAATTATTATTATTTTTTTCTATTGTAGTTGGTGTGGTTTATTTCAGACAGTAGATGATAGTAAACTTTTTTTTTTTTTTTTTGTCGGTCGTGGGGCTTGAACTCTGGGCCTGGGCGCTGTCCCTCAGCTCTTCAGCTCAAGGAGAGTGCTCTACCACTTGAGCTACAGCGCCACTTCCGATAGTAAAATTTTTATTGATGAAATGGGCTCCAAGTTTTCTATCTCAGGAGCAAGAACATACATACTGTGTATGGTTCCTATCAAGAGAAAAAAATGAACTTTTACATAGATTGTCTACTCAGGTCTCATTTAATCTTTAATAGATAGAATTTCTCAAATACCAGGTAGCTGTGACTTCATAGATAGATTTTTTTTTCGATGGCAATGAGAACATAAAACAATAAATTCAAGATGAAAAATAAAAGATCCTGAATTATATTTTAATAATTAAATCAATTTCTTCTATACTTAATTTTATTTCTCATAAAGAGAATCCTAAACACCAAGGTAGAATTTTTCTAGGTACTGCATTATAGAATTCAGTGCCTAACCTGAATTTAGTTTTGGTTTAGAAAACTGAATAGATTAGGAAAATTCAGAAACCGGAAGACCAAAGAGATACCATATCGGGGCTGGGAATGTGGCTTAGTAGACAGAGTGCTCGCATAGCATGTATAAAGCCCAGGACTTGATTCCTCAGTACTACATGAATAGAAAAAGCTAGAAGTGGTACTGTGGCTCAGATGGTAGAAGTGACACTGTGGCTCAAATGGCAGAATACTATCTTGAGCAAAAGAAGCTCAGGGACAGTGCCCTGAGTTCAAGCCCTAAAACTGACCAAAAAAAAAAAAGCATATCATTTATAATGAAAATTCTTATTTAACTTTGTAACATTCTAGTACTATTATTTTTTAAAATACAAATAAATTTACTATTCATCTACTACATGTTTCTAGCAATAAACATGGTTCTTGGTAAAAGCAAACTAGTTTCTGTAAGGTCCGCTCCTGGATGGCCAGCAGACTCCACCCTCCTCGCAGCAAAGTCTCCACCCAGTACCTGCGTTACCTAGGCAACTGGGACACCTGGAAGAGGTCACATCTGCATCCGCTGAGGTCACATCCGAATTTGATGTGGCCACACCTTTCCCCACCCATACCCTACATAAGGCCTAGCCCAGGCCCAGACGCTCTCTTGCTCTTGCTCTTGCTCTTGCTGCTCTTTTCTTGCTCTCTCTGTTCTATTCTAGCTCTCTCTCTGTTCTTTTCTTGCTCTCTCTCTTTCCCAGCCACGTGGAGTGCCAACCTTGCCTGGTCCCAGCAGGTCTACCCCTTACCTGAATACCACGTGAGTGCTACTGTTCTTACCCCTCTCTGCTCTTTTCTGGCTCTTTTCTCTCTCTTTCCTCTCTTCCCAGCTCTCTCTCATTCCCAGGCCTTTCCCAGCCACGTGGAGTGCCAACCTTGCCTGGTCCCAGCAGGTCTACTGAATAAACTTACCCCTTACCTGAATACCACGTGCGTGCCTGGTGCAGTTCTTAATCGGCTACCTCTTTTTAAAAACCTAACATAAATGGTGCCGAAACCCTCTTTTTAAAAACCTAACAGTTTCATTTAGACAATTTAGACATTTGGAATAGAATTATACAACATAAATTTTTTTTATTTACTTTTGTTTTTGAGACAGAGTCTCACTTTGTAGCTCAGGCTGACATCAAATTGCCAATCCCCCTCCTTCAGTCCTTAGAGTGCTGGATTACAGGAGTGTACCACTATACCTGACTGATAATTTGGTATTATTTTGGTATGCATTGTTTGGATAGCTCTTTTTTGGGGGCATATGTTTGTAAACATTTACTTATGGACATACTATCTTCAAATACAAGGATTTTTGAACTCTGGGCTATTTCAGGGAATCAGTTCATATTGATGTAAATGAAATTTTAATATATTTATGAATCTTACCACATAAAGTTAATCTTTTTTTTCTTTTGCATACTGGCTAATACAGTAAAGTTTTCTAAGAATTTCCCCACAAAAACATTTCATTCTTGGATCTTTGTGAATACTAACATGCTTTTTTATTTTCTCTGAAATAAGTAGCAAGGTTTGAGTGAGGCCCCTTTCATACAAGTCAGTTATTTATTAGTTACTATAGGTATTACTTTCATACAAGTAAATTATTTATTAATTACTATAGGTATTACTTAGACCTATAGTTATTACTTACTACCTTGAGGTCTAAGTTTTGTTCTTTTTTTCTTGGTAGTCATAAAATTGTTGTTTCTTTGTACAAGTGGTGGTCAAGTTGTAAGAAGTACTAAGCTAAGAAATTTACCTTCACATTTCCTATAAGCTACTACTCAATGGTTGAGTGATCTCTGGGAGCCGGCCCAGTTGTTATCTCCTATAGTGCTGATTTACAACTTTGCAAAGGCAGATTTATGGCCTTTATCTGTTGAAGACATTCATGAATGACTGGAATAAATCAAGAATCAAATGAATATTTTTCCCTGTGCACATAAATCTGTGACTGGAAGCTTGATTCCTGAGTAACTCTTTGGTAGCCCATTTAAATTGTCATCGTCTACCAATTTCCCGTGTCTTAACATAAGCTGAATAACTAATATATAACTTAATAGTAGTATGATAGATTTGTTTTTGCAGCTGTTAGATAGTTCTGGAGTTCACCTAGACCCTTCACAGACCTCTGTAAATAACTCAATAGAGTAGAAAAGAAATTTATATAGAATGGATTCCATCAACAGGAGTTCACAACACAACTGTGTTCATCCTTTAGGCAGGAGAGGGAAAATAACAGGAAACTAACATGTAATTTTAAAAATCCTTATGATAAAATAATCTTTAGAGAAAGTAAGTATATAGTAAAAACTAGGAATTTCTAGGACATTTGAAGACTAAAAACCTTTTATTGAATGTTCTAGAAAAATGAAGACTGGGAATGTGGTCCAAATGGTAGAATGGCCCTGAGTCACTGCTCCAAAAAAAGTTCCTTGTACAGTATATATAAAGAAAAAGCTCACACATTTCCTCTCTTAAGATGCTTTCCTTTAGGAAAAATATTTAATGACTGAAGACCGAAGACAGCAGGAGCCTACACAGAGAAAAAAGGTAGAAATCAGCTAGGTTAAAAAATATAGCCAGTTCTCTATATCTGCTGGTTCTGCATGAGTATGTTCAACCAGCTTATTGGGTAAAAATACTTGAAAGAAAACTTCATACCTTCTGAGTATATACGTTTTTTGACATTGTTCTGTAATGGCTATTTTCATATTACTTAGAATGTGTTGGCATTACAAATAAAGTAGAGATGACCCAAAATATTGGGAGGATGTGAATAAGTTTTCTGCAAACACTGTCATTTGACTTATTTTTTAGCTTACATTAGCTGTGTGTGTGTGTGTGTGTGTGTGTGTGTCTGATTGTCTGTCTGTCTGTCTGTGATGTTCAATGAAACACTGACTTTTTTTTTTTTTTTGGGTCTGGTAGTGGGGCCTGAACTCTGGGCCAGGGCCTGTTCCTCAGCTCTTCAGCTCAAGGCTAGCGCTCTACCACTTGAGCCACAGTGCCACTTGCGACTTTTTTCTTTTTGATTATATGGTGCTGAGGAATCGAATCCAGGGCCCCATGCATGCAAGGCAAGCGCTCTACCATTGAGCTACCTTCCCAGCCCAACACTGACATTTTATATGATAGCTTTGTGCTTCCATGGGTTTTGGTAAGCAAAGAGATCATGGACATCCAGGAACCACCATACTTGTATGTGTGTTATTTTCTTCTCACTCTCTTTTCTTTACTGTATAAATGACAGATTATAGGTGAAGGGGTTATTAGATATGTCATTTTTCCCCCCCTTAGTGTTTGTATGTAGTACTGGACCTCACACTTGTTAATGCAGCTATCCTACGACTTGAGCCACACCTTCTGTCCTTTTTTGTATTTGTTATTTTTGAAGTCTGCCTTTATGTCAGGATCAGTTTGGGCTTCAGTTTTTCCTGCTTGGGTTTCCCTGTGTCTTTTAGGGCTAGCAAGCATTTGCCACTGTGCAGAAATGGAGTCATATGAACATATTTTCACCTGGGCTGGCCCCTCGCTATGATCCTCTAATCTACTATTTCCCAACTAGTCAGGATTGTAGCCTTGAGCATGACTAGATGTGTAAATTTTTTTAAAGAAATCTTTTCATAGAAATGTCTCTTTTTTCATTATTATCATGCAGTTATATTACTTGAATGTGGAATAAAGGGCTGGTTAAATTAATTATCTTAAACATTTGATCTTGGCTTTTCTCTTTGAAGAAGGTCTCATCATAGAGCTTAAGCTGGCCTCCAACTTGTGATCCTCTTGCATCTGCCTCTCAAGGGCTGGGATTCTAGGTATGTGACCAAGCCCGGTGTTCTGGGTGTTTCTGAAGAGAAACAGCCTGGTTTGGTAGTGTGTATTCAGTGGGTGGAAGGAAGGAAAGAAAGAAGCCTAAGAGCAGGAGATTAGCCTGAGAATGCAGAATGCACAGTGATGGGGTCGGAGTGAAAAGGGGCTGGCCTGCTGAAGGAGTGGGATAAGCAGGGGGTCAAGGGTAGCTAGGCACATGGACAGCTTGGCCCTGTCTAGCAGCACTACTTATTACCTGTGTTGTCATTAGTAAGATGTCTGCTCTATATCTCAATCAGATCCCTTTCTCTGTCTACTGATAGTAAGGGAACTTCCTAAGGTTCCTTTGAGTAGAATGTTCAGTGAGTTAATATGTACATGTAAAACCCTTGAGACTGTATCTACATTCCCATAATGCTAGCAAAGTAATTACCCTTCTGTGCAATCTGCTACCATTCTCAATGCCACTCTCTAGGTAGTCACCACCTTTGGTCCATTCTGCTTTTTTTTTTAATATGGTTTCTCCATTGTGAAGGCCACAGCCCTTGAAACTTGGAATTAATTCAGTTTCTTCATTTAGTAAAAGTTTGCTAAAATCCAACCTGCACAATATGACGTTAATTATCTGAAGTGTAGATCTTGCCCTGCCACTGTCCTTAAATCCCCTCAGTGCTTCCCTGTCTTCCTTAAGGAATTTATAATTAATCTTCAGCAATAAGGGTCTGAGAGTTACTCAGACTTTAGCCCTTGCTTGCCTCCTTTTCAACCTTTATGAACACCCACTAATGTAGTATTATCACATCTTTAAGAAATGTGTGCAGCAGTCCTTTTTTGTGCCTAGAGTGCTGAGCTGCAGTACTGCAGTACAGGCTGGGCCACACAGAACATTTCTGATCCACAGATAAAAGAACAGTATCGGGGCCATTTAAAATTTTTGTTTAAATGTTAAAAACTCTCCATTGGTTATAGATATATAGGATATAAACATAAAAATGGGAAACTAACATTAATTTTCACACTATAATGTAAAGCATTATAAATGCCAAGAATTAAAAACATATCATGAGTTAAGCGTGGTAATATCCTCCTGTAAACTCAGCACTGGGAATTGAGGCAGGGGATCCCAATTTGAGGGAAGCCTGGGATATATAGCAAGACCTTATTTCAAAAGCAAATTACACACACACACACACACACACACGCACGCACGCACACACACACACACACACTCGTGATACTACCATAAAAAATAACCCATAGTAAGTAATTGAGCACAAAGCATGTGACATGGAACATTTGTTTTTTTCTGTGCTATGGTGGATTTTCATACTCCTTCCCAAGTTTAACTCTGCTGTCCACTTTTACCTTTGTGCTTTTGGTGCTGTGAATATTGTCTAGAGTTCCTTTAAATCGAAGGTTTGTGCTGTCCCACCTCCTTTGGGACATCTTCCTCCTTGTCCTTGGGTATTCACATCGATTGTTTCTCACAGCCTAGATGTCAACATTCCCACAGTCAATGTCTCTTCTCTACACTCCATCCATTGGCTGGAGGTAGAACACCTGCCTAGTAAGTGAGGCTCTGAGTTCAAACTATAGAAAAACAGATCAAACCATTCAAGTTCATTTTATTTTTATTATTATTTGAGCGCGTGCGCGCGCGTGTGTGTGTGTGTGTGTGTGTGTGCGCACGCGCATGCATATGCATGCACCAGTACTAGGACTTTAACTCGGCCTGGGCATTGTCCCTTAGCTTTTTTGCTCAAGGCTGGTACTCTACTACTTGGACCACAGGCCCACTTCTGGCTTTTGGGTAGAGATACAATTCATATGGGTATTCCTGCCAAAGCTGGCTTTGAACCATTATTCTTAGATTGCAGCCTCCTGAGTAGTAGGATTATAGGTGTGAACTACTAGCACTTGCAGCATTCATGTTTGATTCAGATTTCACCTCCAGTGTTTGCAGTGCTTCTCACTGTAGTTTTATCTAGGTTGGCTAGTTACCCATTTTGTGAAATGGTGGATAGGTTTTCCACTAGGATGTTGGGGCAACACAGTCATATCCAAGACTCTGTCTGTGTGTGACCCAAGTGCTACACTGGCCAGTGGCAGACATTGATGTTGATCATGATACACATCTGTTATTTATGTACCGATAGTACATTGAAGTGCCAGTGGCAAAGTTTGTCTTTTATTAAATTACTCATGTGTGCTGAATATAGCAACTGACATTTTAATTCTTGTTATTGGGAGAATGATGTTAACTTAACACAGTGGTAACTGAAGTTTATGTTCCTTAGAACTTTGCAAAGCAAGGACTTTCAGCAGTTACTGTCATTTCACAAATGAAGAAATTGAGTGTTGGAAAGATTAAATGACTGATGGGTCATGTAGCTAAAAAGTGGTACAGATTCATTAATGTAATCTTTACATTATCTGGCCTTTAATATTATGGTATTCTCCAGCTATCTCCTATGTTCTGTCAAAGAAAATACTGATGAAGTCCGAATTACAAATGGATTATCACTGAAGAACTGTATTGGCATTTCCTAGGCAGGTCTGTGGCCCTGTTGTAAGGACACTTCATCTCTACTAGGCTTGGCTGGTCACGTGAGATTGCCTGGGCTGGCATGAAAACAAATTACTCTGTAAAGTTGCTGGAGGCTGGCAACAAACCTGCTCTACATTAGTTTGTTTCTTGTAGTGAATGAAGAGTTCTCAGCCTTAGAATGAAGGAAGGACCAGCCCAGAAGAAATTAAAAATCCCTGAGAAGGAAAGGAACTTCCCAGTAGTTAAGTGGAGAACTCAGGCTGCAGGTTAGGAGTGGGGAAGTCTAGTGCTCAGCAGCAGTTAGGGGCTGTTAATTGACCTGATCTCACCTTCCAGATTCAGGCAAAGGCCCAACGGTCTCTGCTCAGTTCATCTTGTCAGCTGATTGTATGGCCTATGTTAAGTATTTTAACCTCTATGGGTTGTGAATATGTGATTCAGTTCACCTTCTAAAGTGTTGAGGAGAATGAGTTGTTCAGTGCACAAGAGAGCTGTGATGTAGAATGGGCTCAACCAATGACTACACAAACCTAGATAGAGGAAGGTTGAGAAAAAAAATATACTTAAGGAAAAAAATAGATGCCTCTAATATCATCACACACTAGTAGTGTTAGGTTAATCTTTTTTTTTGGGGGGGGGGTGTTGGTTGTGGGCCTGAAGTCTGGGCCTGGCATTGTCTTCTCAGCTCTTCAGCTTATGGCTAGTGCTTTACCACTTGAACCACAGTGCCACTTTTGGCTTTTTCTGCTTACCTGGTGCTGAGGAATTGAACCTAGGGCCTCATACATGCAAGGGAAGCACTCTACCACTGGGCCACCTCCCTAGCCCCTTAGATTAATTTTTTAATCTCTAAAAATTAACCTAAGTATCATTTCTGAAGTTGCAGAGCTAGTAATACTTTTCAGCAGTATTTTTAAATATGACTCGTAAGTGGAAGATGCCAGACTGAAACATTAAAAGAAAGGAGCCAGGCACTGGTGGCTAATGGCTGTAATTTTAGCTACTCAAGAGGCTGAGATCTGAGGATTGTGGTTCAAAGCCAGTCCAGGCAGGAGAGTCTGTGAGACTGTTATCTCCAGTTAACCACCAGAAAACCAGGAAGTGGAGCTTTAGCTCAAAGTGGTGGAGCACTAGCCTTGAGCAGAAAAGCTTAGGGAGAGCCCAGACCCTGAGTTCAAGCCCCATGATCAACTTCCCCTCATGCGCCAAAAATAGAAGAAAGATATGTGGGAAGTATATTTCTCATCTTTGGTCATGCAGTATCTTGTATTAGCCTTAAAGATATATTTTTATGTAGAAATAAGGTTGGAAAATATACCCACTGCAAATCTTCTCTACCCCTTTTTGGTGGTTCTGGAGTTTGAACTCAGCACTGTACACTTGCTAGGCAGGTGCTCTACTACTTGAGCTATACCCGTTGTGTTCTTTCCTTATTTTCAGATTGAATCTTACATGTTTTGTACAAGGCTGATGTGGACTACTATTCTACCTACATCCTACTTCCTGTGTCTGAGATTATAGGCATGTGTCATCACACTTGACCATTTTATATGCATATCAATATGTATTTTAGTATTTCTATTTCACTTTCTGCATTTGAAATGCATGTAAGTTTTTTGTGCATTAATCTTATTTATTTATTTATTTTTATTGTGAGAACACCGTACAGAGGAGTTACAATTACATGGGCAAGATAACAAGTACATTTCTTATCAAGCATTGCTGCCTCCTCTTTGTTTCCCCTTCCTATACTCCCTCCTCCCCCCACCTGATCTTCCTCCCACCCCCCACCAAAGTTGTAAAGTTCGTTTTTCAACATAACGACTTGTACATCTCATTGTTGCAATGGGTCCACCTGTATCCCTGGTTAAATGATTTTTTTTAAATATAAAATACGATCTTTCAAGTTTTATTTTGGGACTGAGATAAGCACTGCTCCTCACCTAGTGGACAGCCCATCTTAGAAGCAGCACTATGGATGACTGGGAGGCCCAGTGCTTGGTTAATTGTACACCTGCAGAGGATGGAGTCTTCACCTCTGCATGTCAGCTGCTTTTGTGAGTCAAATCTCAGGGGTTCTGAATTTGATAACAAAAGGACTCACTGTTGTCTAGGTTTAGATACTTATAGTAAATTGGTTTTTGTGTGTTGAAACTGTCTTCTAATCAGTAATCCGTTAATTTGATAGGAAGTAACAGAACAATAATTAAAAGGATTCCAGTCTTAAGGTAATTGGGGGCTTTCACTTGATTGCAGAGACTTGAGGAAAGAGTACAGCTCTGCTAGAGGCTCAGGAACTTGCTGTATCACCTCTGTGTCTCCATTTGCCTGGCCTAGCCATCACTGTAAGCCTGCTCCTTTGCTCCCTCTAAAGAATGACTCTCTAAACCTCTGAGCACTGTTACTCAGTTTGTGAATTTACATCCTTTTAGTTTCAGTGACCAGCAAAATCTAACTACTCTCTGAGTCCCAATCCCACAATCCCAAGAGATAGGGTACCTTTGCCCTATCTGGTGCTAAGGCATGCATTGATAGTACCACTGTCTGTGACCAGGGGGTGGGTTCTGATCCTTCCTCTAACCATCCTCTAGGGAGGAAGAGTGGGGCTGCTTGCTGTGGGTTGTTACTCATGTTTAGTTTTTCTGTTACTGGCTTTTTTCTTTTTTTTTTTTAGTACGTTAAACGAAGAAAAATGTATATTCTGTGCTCCCAAAGAAACTTTTGCAGTTATCTCTAATAATAAAGAGCTTCCAAAAAACTATGATACAAAGGAAGCCCATGAGCAAGCATTCTCTACAGATAAGAATTTTTTTCAGTCAAACTATTTTACCTGACCAGAAACTTAACAGCTTGCCAATGTTTTTAGGTGGTTAATTTCAAAACATAGACCTTCTATAAGGAAGACCAGGCCTTTTAGTCAGAGTCTATGCTGCTTTATTGCATTAAAAAATATCAAAGGTGAATATCAAATCAGTTTCTCAGTATTGTACTCATAAAGGCAGTTCATGAAGTGGTGAATGGAAGAATCAAACTTTTATGGTAATCTTTTATTCTAATCTATTTTCAGTTCAGGCAGAGAAGCAGCATGGCCCAGTGGACTAAGGGGAGAAGCAGGAATTTGAGCTCTGAGATACAATCTATTTTGCACCTGACTAGCTTTGTAACCTTGAGAAAGGACATTCACCTCTGCCTCCTTCTTCATAAATAATATGGGGTCTACTCAATAGAAATACAGTTATCTTAAGATTTAGAAAATTGAATAGCAAAGAGGATTTTATACAAATCAAAAGTAATGTTTTTAAAAAATTAAAAGTTGAAGTATATGAAAAGATTCTCCTGTGAATTCCTTTAAGATCTGCTTCTCTATTGCCAAAATATGATCAATAAAAATTTACACATATATCAGTTTAAAAACACACCTAGTGTATTAAATGGGGCCCATCCCCAGTCCTCACATGAGTCTTCTTTTTGTCATAGAATATTGTCAAGAACTCAGTGTATCTATGTGAAATCCTTAAAAAGCAATGCTTTGCAGACTTCAGAAAGCAAATAGTATCTTCATCCCCTAGATTTGGGGGTGAACTTTTCTAGTGTAATATTAGCATTAGTCTCAGTTTTGCTACAATTTGGCAGGGATGTTGACACCAGTCTCATCACATTGTCTTCCCATCATGACACCTATGCTGAATCGGTGTGTGCTGGTGCCGTCATCTCACCCCAGTCAAGAGTGACTGTAGGCAGTTTTACTTTATCTATTGCTACTAGAATTTTGATGTCACAGGGTTGAAGAATTGTCTTGTACCATGGTAATCTTATGCCTGCTGGTGGATCAATTCTCTAGAGAGTAAAATACCCTAAAAGCTAACATCTAAACAAGCTCTAGGGCTTCAGGTAGGCTGAAAGAGTAGTTTATCATATATTTATGTTGAATTTATGTAGCAGTCTTAGTTATTTAAAACCATATTACTATAAGGAGGAAGTATATTTTGCCAAGGTTTTTACAGAAAAACTCTTGAAGCACAGAGTGGCTAGAGACAGACACTACTTGAATTTTAATTTGAATCCAGGTAGCCTGTACCTTGCTCTGCCATAAAATGTTTTTGACTGATTGGGTAAGTTTTTTTTCCTCATGAGTATAATGGCAAAATCTGCTTATAACACATAAATGAAATTATTTTGCCCCATCTGTTTATTATTTCTTTTCTTTGAGATTTCTCTGGACCTGTCTTGTAAAGATGAGTACTGCTGTGACACCTTCACTGGAAAGAATTTCATGGCTGAGCCTCATGGTCATGCAGATTCATTGCCTGTTATTACTTTGTAAATATTCATATACGGAAAAGAGTGACTAGAATCTTGAAGAATTCTGTTTCATTACTATTGAGGTCTCTGAATTAAGCTAGTTTTCCTTTCAGTTGAGAGGACATTTTTCTCCAGTCCCAGACAATGATTTTCCTTGATTGGGAAACCTATTCCCAGAAATCCCAGGTAGCATAACTCAGACTGGCCAGTTGCTTCCAAGTGTGGCAGCATAGTTTCCACAAGTAACAGAGTGTCACTAGTGTTCCTGTGCCATCTGGCTAATGGCTTCCCTGCTCTGTCTCAACTGGCTTCTAATGATTCTTTTTTTAAGTCTGAGAATGGGACTTGAACTTGGTACCTGTTGCTTTCACTCATTGGCTAGCACTCTACCAATTAAGGCACAGTATTGCCCATATAATTTTTGTATTCTTGGTGGTGCTGGTGTTTGAATTCAAGGTATTAAACTTACCAGGTAAATGCTTTACTACTTGAGCCACATCTCCAGTGAGATAGATTTTGTATCCCTTTAATACTGCCTTAAGTAAAAATGTTTGCACCCTTGAAAAAGGCAGTATGTTTGGGTTAGTATTTTAGCTCTTGGGGAGAAGGTAGGTTGGATTTGATTGTTATTATTATTAATAATTATTTTTGGTGATATGGTAAGTTGTCAGATGATTGTATTTGGTAAGTAAGCTCCTTGGCTTCATTACTATCCCTACCTCCTCTTTCTTCTAATTTTATTTCCTCTTCTTCTCTTCTGTTTCAATTTATATGAAATAGAAACATTTTCTAGCACAACGAAAATCACAACATTAAAGACTACTTGGGCTAAGAACTATTCATCTTTGTGGACCAACATAAAATACAAACATGTGGGAAATCTTATTGCCATTCTAAGCTCAATGATTTGGAAACATTTTAAGAGCAGTACTCTTGGCTTAGGGGAAAAAAGATACAATTGCAAATTTGGGAAATTCATCTTTAACATGGCTCTTATGTGTCACAGGCTTGGTACTGTTGCAGATTATTTGCTTGCCACAGTGGACTGCAAGAATTTGTTTCAGGCATAATTTCATATTACGTTTATCTGTAAATGTAACACAGTAGTGTGTTTTGTAAACTAGGCAACATTGCATATAGGTACTTCATTACATTAACAAGGTGATAAGAATTGTTCTCCCACATATCTAACCATTTCAGGCAGTGTTCCACTTAAGCCATCAGTTGAAGAAAGTTTAGGAGTAACAGCAAAAAAGAGGCAGAAATACTGATGACAGTCCATTTTATATTCTGTCCCTGTGCCAATTTTGGCCTGTTTTGTGAAGGACTTTGTTCCTTTCCTTTTAAAGACTGAGAAAGTGTTCTTGATATATAGCTCTCTTCACTATGTCAGAGAGCCAGCAAGACATGGAGAAGCTCTGGAACCATGGTCAAATCCAGACATAAAATGGATTAAGTCAGGATGTGTCTGTCATCAGGACCTTGGAAGAGAATTTCCAGTTTCCTGCCCTTGATTTGGTGAATAAAGTGGACTTTTCATTCAAGTTTTTTTTTTAATGTTGAGGATGGGTGAGCTAGCTGTACAACCTTGCACTTAACCCTGAAGCAGTTTGATTAGTCACGAGTGCCATAACTGAGCCACCATTTGTTGGAGATCACAGATCTCCATTTTAGTCAGCCCATTAGTATCTTCTCCATTTCATATGTAGATACATTTGGCTGTACCCTAGTCAATGATTGTTTTGCCAGTGAAGTACTTCAGCTGAGATGCCAGCCAGTGACACACAGCTTCTTTATAACATGAGGTGTGACTTGCTGCTGTCAGCAACTCAGGCTTCTCTTGTTAGTCAGGTATCTTGTCACTGTGACAACATGCCTGAGAAAAGCAACTTAATGAGAGGAGTGATATATTTTGGCTCATGTTGCTGTCTGTGGTTGGCTTGCTCCATTGCTGTGTATCTGTTTTGAAGAAAAGCATCATAGCATCAAGCTTGTGGAAGGAAATATATTTTACCTCAGAGTGGTCAAGAAGGCAAGAGAAATGGAGAGATAGAGGCCAGGCGAGAGATAATAGTTCAAAGGCACCTCCCCAGTAACTATTTCCTCTGACTAGTAATGCCAGAAAATTAGGAGTACATCAGTGGGTTAATATATTGATTAGAAGAGCCCTTATGATCTAGTTACCGCTCTATGACTGGATCCAGCAGCTAAGGACTATGACCTTAACACATGGACCTTCTGGTGGGACACTTAATATCCCAACCATGACAGTCTGCTTTTGGGGTTCCAAGATGTAACCCCTGTTGGGCAGTGGCACAGGTAGCATTGGAGACCAAAATTGTAGGGAGAACAGAGTTCATTCTGGGTTTGCCTATCGCTACCTCTTTGTTGACCTTTAGAGAAGCAGGCACAGGCTGGAACTGGCCCTTTTTGTTTTTTTGATAGTTTCATTGAGGTATAATTTTTGTTTTATAAATGCATGTACTCTAGGTGTACAATTCAGTGATTTTTAGTAAACTTACAAAGTCATTTGACTAAGCATCAAAATACAATTTTAGAACAAGTCCACCGACTTAAAACATCTCTTGTACTCATTTTCAGTAAGCTTTAATTCTTAGATCAGTCCTAGATGAAAATTGATTTGTATTCTCTCTAAAAATTTGCCACTTATGGATATTCTATAGGAATGCAAATATAAAATAGGTAATATTTGGGGTATGGTATCTTTTACTAATCATATTCCTAAGTCTCATCTATATTATAGCACATATCAATAGTTTCCTTTTATGGCTGAATAATTTGTCCTTATTTGGATATAATATACTTTTAAATTATATTTTAATTTTAGTTGAAAAATAACAATTGCACATATTTATAAGGTACAATTTGATATTCCAACACACATATATACATCATATATATATAAAATAGAATCACCTAAAATATTGTCATCACTTTGTGATAAGAACATTTACATTACATGTTTTAACTATTCCTAAGCTTAAAATGTATTTTATTTTTTAATATATATTTTTATTGTAAAGATACTGTACAAAGGGGTTACAGTTACATGAATAAGGTATAAGTACATTTGCTATCAAGCATTGTTAGTTACCCCATGCTTTGTTTTTCCCCTATCATCCCTTAACCCCCCCCCCCACCGAAGCTATACAGTTCATTTTCTTTTTTTTTAATTTTTATTGTGAAAATACTGTACAGAGGGGTTACAATTACACGGGCAAGATAATGAGTGCATTTCTTATCAATCATTGTAGCCTCTTCCTTTGTTTCCCCTTCCCATCCCATCCTCAACCCGCCCCCCCACCCAACCCTCCTCCCCTCCCTCCCCAAAGTTGTAAAGTTCGTTTTCGGCATAACGACTTGTACGTCTCATTGTTGCAATGGGTCCACCTGTATCCCTATTTAAACGATTTATTTTTTCCCTTCCCCTCCACAAATTATAACAACATCAAATACAGTGAAAGCAGGGGTTATACCGTGGGGGAGGGACATACAAAGCAACAAAGAAATAATCTTATAAATGTGTTAGAAACAATTGCATGAAAGAAAAAAACATTTGAATACGTATCTTAGTACCTCTCAACAGGTCAGCCTGTATCCTTATTTCAGCATTTTGTTATTTCCCGTCCCCTCCCCAGATTAGAAAAATTTATATGCATGGCACTGGAATCAAGTACAGTGCAAACAGGGGTTATACCATGGTGCAAAAACATACAAAAGAAACAAAAAACTCACACAGTACATTATAAGTACATTAAAAACAACAGCAACAAAAATAAAACCTCTTATGCCCTATCTTGGGGTTCATTTCACTTAGCAACATCTTATATGGTCATATGTATATAGCTTTTGACTTTTTCTGCTTGTCCTAGACATATACTAGTTATTGCACATAAGGGAAACCGTAGGACCTGTGTTTCTTTGGGCCTGGCTTACTTCACTTAATATGATTTTTTCCAAGTCTTTCCATTTTCTAACAAATGGGGGCAATGTCATTCTTTCTGATGGAGGCAGAATTCTATTATATATATATATTATATATAAAATATATAATATATATATCACATTTTCTTGATCTGTTTATCTACTGAAGGGAATCTAGGTTGGTTCCATATCTTAGCTATAGTGAATAATGCTGTGATAAACATAGTTGTGCTGGTAGCCTTAGTATGGTATTGTTTGTGATAGTTTGGGTAAATGCCCAAAAGTGGGATTGCTGGGTCATAGGGAAGCTCTATGTGGAGTCTTTTGAGGAACCTCCATACTGCTTTCCGAAGTGGTTGAACAAATTTACATTCCTACCAGCAATGCAGTAGCATTCCTTTTTGGTCACATCCCTTCCAGCATCTGTTGCTATTAGATTTCTTGATTGCTATAGCCATTCTAACTGGGGTGAGGTAGAATCTCAGTGTTGTTTTGATTTGCATTTGTTTTATAGCTAGAGAAGTTAAGCATTTCTTCATGTATGTGGCTATTGGCCATCCTTATTTCCTCTTCAGAGAAGTCTCTTTTTAAGTCCTTAGCCTACTTGTTGATGGGGTGGTTGTTTCTTTGAGGATTTGTTGTTGAGGATTTAATTTTTGAGATCTAAGTATATTTTAGATACAAGGCTGTCTGTTGTATAGCTAGTGATGATCTTTTCCCAATCTGTAGGCTTTCTATTGATCTTACTATTGTCCTTTGCTATGCAGAAGCTCTGGAGTTTCATGCAATCCCATTTGTCCAACCTTTCTTTGATTTGTTGTGTTCCTGGGTCTCTATTAAGAAAATTTCTGCCTGTGCCAAGGAGCCCTCAAGTTTTTCCCACTCCTTCCTGTAATGTTTTCAGGGTGTCTGCTTTGACTTTGAGGTCTTTGATCCATTTGGAGTTGATTCTGGTGCAGGGTGATATATAAGGATCTAGCTTTATTTTTCTACTGGTGTTTAACAATTTTTGCCAGTACCATTTACTGAAGAGGCTGTCTTTCTTCCATTCTATTTTTTTAGTTCTCTTATCGAAGAGTAGGTGGCTATAGGTCTGTGGGTCCATTTTTTGGTCTTCAGTTCTATTCCATTGGTCCTCAAGTCTGTTTTTATGCCAGGAATTGGCTTTTTTTTAAGAGCAGTATTTATTTATATTCTCTTGTCTCATAGTTATTTTTCAGAAAGATAATGAATAAAATTCCAAAGTTTTTGAAGACATTTCCTAGTTGTGAAATCTCTATCTATATTATATAAGATACAAAGTTAAATGAAAAAAAAAGAGTAAAGTACCAAATCAATCAGTTCTTACTTGAATCAGTTTATTTGGCTTCTTCAAATGATTGAAAAGTTCTGAATCAGGGTCTGGGCATGGCCCAGAGCATTTTTTGCTCAAAGTTAGTGTTCTACCACTTTGAGCCACAGCTTCACTTCTGGTTTTCTGGCTGTTAATTGGAGATAAGAGTCTCACAAAGTCTTGGCAGACTTTGAACTGTGATCCTCAGGTCTCAACTTCCTGAGCAATTAGGATTACATGGGAGAGCTACCAGCACCTGGCCCTATGGATCTATTTCACTGGTCTCCACACCATTTTTGTCATCTGACTTCTTAGGGCCTACCTTTTACAAAGGAACTACAGTATAACCTCTCTCCAGGCTATTTTACATACCCTTCCAAACTCACTCTTTGGCTTCTCTTGTAAGGGCATCTCTGGCTTGCTATCTACTCAACTTTGTACTTGCTTTCTGAAGCCATCACCTTCTCTCAGTGGATTTATGATGATTATTCCGTGGATTTATGATGATTATTCCCAAAGTTAATTTCCAGCTGTAACCTTTTTCCTGAACCCATTGTTCACCACAAGATTGTTTTAAAGGAATCTACAAAAGTTTTTTTTTTCTATTAAAAATATCTTTAAAAGGCTGGACAGTTTCTCATAACTACATGTTAGTTTTTGAAATTAGGTCTCAATTATGTGTAAAGTTATACATGAGCTTGGTATCATGTAGCTTGAATGATAAGTTATTTTCAAGAGTTTAGATCCATAATTACTCAAAATAATTATGTCATTTTATTTTCACTATAATATGGCTCTTAATTGTAACACTAATGAGCCCCGAGGACTCTTTCAGGATTCACTCATGTAAAGTGATTTGATAAATTGAGGCAAGGTGACATTTGATGGATTTACAAGAAGTTTAGATCTAATTTGCATTTCAATGGTATTTTATGGCTGACTTTAGAAACTTTTCAGATAGGATTTCTTGGTAAATTAAAGGATTTAGTTGGATGATTATGAAATAATTGATTTAAAAGTGTGCAGTATTGGTTTTCATTGAACTTAAGCTTGTATGGGTTCAATTTAAAACCTAATTCAATACATTTTAGGTTTTGTATTTCCCTAAACCTCTTTGGCTATATTAATTTTGTCATGCTTGTCATTCTAATCTAATGATGATTTAATGTTTGCAAATCTGAATAAATTTGTATGCAAGGAGTTGTGCTATGTTTTTTAATCAATGAAAATTGAAATTTGGCAACTGAGATAAGAAATGAAAATTTTTAAATAGCAAATGTTGAAGATTATACTTGAGAAAGCCCTTTTATTAATGTTCTTGGCGGTACACCATGTAAAATGTATGTGCACATGCATGTGTCTGTGTAATATATGTATGTATATCATAAATTATGTAAAATATACAATATATATTATGTATATGTAGATGTAGATAGTATAAATTGTTTGCATATATACACATTTTTTGTGACAGGGGAGGATTGACTTAGAGCCTTGCACTTGCAAGGCAAGTGTTTTATCTAGTACCTCAGCCACACCTCCTGTACCCTTTTGAGTTTATTTTTGAGGTAGGGTCTCACTTTCTGCCCAGGCTGGTCTGGGCTACAATCCTACTTGTCTCTAGGGATGACAGGAATATATCACTGTATGCAGCCATTCAGTGAAATGATGTGTCATTTGGCTTGTAACTGCAATCTCTTAATCTCCACCTAATATTTTTCTCTTGTATTGTGGAATATTTTGAAGGTTGTTGATCCTTAAAAGAAGCAGTTGCCATTACATTTTGAAGAATATTTGGGTCAGAACCAAATCTGCATCCCCTCTTCTCCCTTTTTCCAGTACTTGTGGTCTAGAGTTGTAAATAAGAGCTTGAAGGAATGCTAGGATACTTTCAACTCCCTTCCCCTGCTTCCCCAAACTCATTTCATAAACAATAGATGTTCTCCAAAGAATGCATATATTTACATGTTGTGATGTATCATTGAGAAAATACAGAGAATTTAGGCTAATGGATTTGTCACAATGTAATAAGTGGCTGTTTTTAGTATCTGAGGACCTCAACTGTCCAGGAGAGCCTGATCTACTTTTAAAAAGTTTATCTCTATTTATCTATCTGTCTGTCTGTCTGTCTGTCTGTCTGTCTGTCTGTCTGTCTGTCTGTCTGTCTGTCTGTCTGTCTATCTATCTATCTATCTATCTATCTCCATCCATCCATCCATCCATCGTACTGGGCTTTAATTTGTGGTCTTAGGCTTGTTAAACCCATCTTCATGTTGCTTGTAAGTAATGTTTTTTGTTTCTTGCTAGGTAGAGACTACCTTTTCATCCAGAAATTTCCACAACACTAATCCGAAGGGATTTTGTTTTCTTTTTAAGGGACTATACCATATTTCTTTTACTACAGATACAAGATAAAAGTGGCAGAGTGCTAGCCTTAAACAACAAAGCTTAGGGATAGTGTGTAGGCCCTGAGTTCAAGCCTCAGGACCAGAAAAAAAAATATAATCAGTACTGGACATTGTATTGTATTTCTCCATCTTCATTGTTCACTGCCCTTCAGGAGTGAAGATATTCTGTTACCAAACCTGACTGGGTGATAAGTAATAAATGATTCATTTTTGCAGTTGAAAGTAACATTGTTACTGTCCATAATTGAGAAGTGGATTTGGAAGGGGTGGAGTGTGGAATAAAAGATGATTCTTTTCTATTAACATTTTATAAAGACATATGAAAATAATATTGTAAATATCTCATAGTATATGAAGAGCACAAAAAGGTTTTTTAAAATGATGAAAATTTAAAAGAAATGTAACTCCACATTAGATGTTAGCAGTCAAAACTAGATATGATTGAAGAGAACAGAAGAAATGTTTGGGAGAGCGTACTGAAAGTTTTGGCTGACTAGTCCTGTCTTTTGTAGTTCTGGAACTTCTTAGTGAAGAAATGACACCATTGACATCTCCAAGAGAGGTAATATGATGATGCCAGTGAGAAGGCTCCCTTCCCTGTGTGAGACTGACAATCTCTGTTACATTCTCTCATTTGATCTTCCTAATCTTGAGACTTTGTTGGAGCCAGTAAAATTGTTCTTACATTTTCCATATACAGAAATGGTCCTGTAATAAGTAAGTTTTCTACACACAATTAATATTTGTAACTTACACCCCAATTTTCAAAATCAATCCTCACCCCCTCCATACACTACTTTGTGTTGCATCATGCAGTCTTTCTATTTGTTAGATTTTATGCATTTTTTATTTAACCCTAGAAGTCTACTATTAAGATTTGAATTATTTCATATCCCCAATACATGTGATTTCTGTCATTTATATGCATGTCACCCAGTTGGTCACCATCATGCAAAGTATATTCAAAATATATTTTCTTACCTCAGCATATTCTAGGTTCTAAGATTTATGTACAAGAGAAGTCACATAATGTGTTCAGTTGTTCCAGATATTTCCTGTGTGCACAATGTGGAAAGCCTCAGGAATAACTGCAGTTACATGAAGTATTCACCATAAAGGCCTCTTGTGCATGTCTTGATATGTAGATGAAGGAGTTGTTTATGATGGACTATGGAGAAGAAATCTACTTACCTGCCCAGATTCAAAAAATGGACTGAGAGACATGGTACAGTGAAAGCAAGACTTTCATGGCGGTCTTACAAAACCAGGGTCTAGAAGCAGGTACACTAAAACAGTTACAGCATTTTATCCTCCTAGTGCTCAGGTCTATCCCCACATTCCTCCTTGGCTGAGTACTGTAGGGTATACAATCCTTCCTTATCCTTATGGGTTATTATTTGTGATCCCTTCCTGGTTTAAGTTTCCATTTCTTTACAGTGATGCTTACTTCCTCTGTGTCAGATGATCTCTCCCCAACATTCTCTTTTCCTAGGGATATCCTGTTTGCCTGGGGACTTTGCAGTTGTCATATCAGCAGGTCCTTGAACACGTAATCTACTGGTCATTTTCTCCTCAAAGCCTAATGTTCTGCCTTAAAAATGGACCACAAATAATTTTATTTCTTACAGGTGCATTGCAATTAATTAAACAGGGCACGGAGAATCTTTCTGTTTTATTTTCTTTATTTTGAAAAAAAGGCTAAATATATATGTAAACATTGGAGTCCTCTCCCAAATCAAGAGCCTTGAACTCTGCACAGATGTCCTGTCCCATAGATATTTCAGATTTTGTGTATGCTCCTCTAGTTTCCTGACATCACATCTGATAATGAGCATTTGGTGACATTAGGATGGATTTAAGCAGGGGATCTAAGAATATGCAAATTCTTCTCTCCACCCACCAATTAAGTGCCCATCCCTAATTGTTTCCTATAGGAGATGCAGGTGAGGAGAACCTGCAAAGATGAAGTCATTATTGATGGGAACGTCAAAGTTTTGGATAGGAAGGAAAGAGGATGAGGTGTACTATAGGTATTTAAATAGCTGTGTCAGTTATAGGATATAGCCTTTCATGTTACTCTCTCCCCCACCCTTTTTTTTTAGTTGGTCATGGGTCTTGAACTTTGGACCTGGACACTGTCCCTTAGCTCTTCAGTTCAAGGCCAGTACTCTACTACTTGAGCCACAGCACTACTTCCAGTTTTTTTCTTTTATTGGAGATAAGAGTCTCAGGGACTTTCCTGCCCAGGCTGGCTTTGAACCATGATCCTCAGATCTCAGCTTCCTGAGTAGCTAGGATTACAGGTGTGAGCCACCGGTGCCCAGCTATCATTTTGAATTGTTTTTGGTCGGTTGTGGGTCTTGAACTCTGGGCCTAGGCACTATCCCTCAGCCTTCACTCAAGGCTAGCGCTCTACCACTTGAGCCACAGAGCCACTTCCAGCTTTTTCTGTTTTTGTGGTGCTGAGGAATCGAACACAGGGCCTCATGCATGTGAGACAAGCACTCTACCACTGAGCCAACTTCCCAGCACCTCTTTCACATTTTTGTAAAGAAATGTTGATTTTTGTAATCAGGCCAAGGTCAGACTTCCTACCATGTGTCAGCTGAGTGGTGCATTGCTACTGTGGCTGCCCACAATCCTCTTTGGCCAGTTGCATAAAGAATGTAAATGGAGCTGTGCATGTTGACACATGGCCATAATCCCAGTCCAGGAGGACTGTGAGGTGTAAGCCAACCTGTTGAACTAGGGAAAGCCTTTCTAAAAGGAAAGAGCAAGGGAAATAAAAAGAGAAGGAAGGAGGGAAAAGTAAAACTGGGTGACTGGGTGGGAAATATTTTGTCTTTAAAGTAGGCTTATTCTGTTTTCTTCTCCAAACCACTCTTAAGTGGAGGCTGTACCTTTTTGAACCAGGGTGGTGAAATAGATGGCATGAGGTCAACCCACCTAGGTTCAAATGAACAATTTGCCACTTTGCCAGCTGTGCAAACTGGGGATTCCTCTAATTTTTAAGTCCTTTTCCTTTAAAACTATGGCAGGTTGTAATAGTACCATTTAAGTGAGTGCTTGTCACTGTTTGGTGCATGTTATATTTTTAGCATTTTTTTCATCTCTTTCCTTTTGATGGCCTGTGGACATTTGAACTGTGTGTTCAGCTGCTCTTGCTTTCTATGAATTATTTGTTCTACTCACCTTTGTCTCACCTCTCCTAGTCCTTCTCACAGTTCTCATCTTTCCACCCTACCATACTTCTCTTTTACTTCAAAACTAATCTCTGGCTAGAAGCCCACCATCACATACCCCAAGTGACTTATAGATTGGATGAGGGTAGAAAGTGAGTTCACTGTTTACAAAGCCACACAAATGACCTATCCATACCCAATGTGTTTAAAGAAGTCAAATGCCTTTTTCTACTCCAAAGGAGAGAAAGTATTAGAGTTATGTCCCTAACATGTAATTAAGAAAGTTCAAAATATTTTATGTCCTACATAGCAATACTGAAAGCATTTAATAAGCATTGACAAAAAATTCAACCATGTGGTGTGTAATATTCTGTCAATTAATTTATTTTATTTAGCTGCAGAGTGAACTACGAGAGCTAGCACACTTATTCCTGACAATTTTAGAATAAGACAAAAATAGTCACCAGAGATAATGGTAGCTTGAAAACCGTTTATGCCAAATACATTAAAATTTGAGGTACTTGAAGGCTAGAATCCAAATTCAGGAGTAATTAACCAAAATAGTTGACAGATGTCAGCCATGCTAATAAAATTTGTATACCCTGAATATTTCTCAGTTTATAATGAACTGCACAGATGATGTGATCTGATTTTGTCAGTAACTGCTTATTAATGAAGGAGATGATGACTAGTTACAAAATCCACAATGCTAGCTGAATACCAACTTTAAATATTTCCCAAACAGCTGCACTACTAGAAGCCTCATAAGCCTGATTCTGCTTTGATCTGTGCTTACTCTTCATCTGTGATTGCTTAGGGGGAGGTGGAATGTCTTAAATTCAGCTCTGTGTGATTTTAATGATAGTAGTTCATCACATTTTTGTGGTCAGTAGGCTTACTGACTTTTATTTTTAGTTTCTTTGTTACAAATGTATTGGCACCGTTTCATAATAAGATATGAACCGATCATTGCAAGTTCAATTAAAGCTAAGCAGAACATGAGTTGCCAGTGACTTGAAGACTTGAATGTTCAATGCTATTAGCAGAAATGGTTTAAAAACAAAAGAATACTTAATTTATTATTAATATCTAGTGTAATATTTTCTTTAATATGAAAGAGAAATTCTGTTCAGATGGTTGATGAACTTATAGGCATATGTACAAGTCTGTAGCAGGTATATTTGACTTTAGAGCATGTCCTCACAAATACTCCTGTTTTCATTCATTCATTTAACCAAGCAGTGTTTTATCAAAAAGCTTACCATAGACAAGACACTAAACTAAGTGTTAAAGATACAGTGATCCAAAAGGTGCAGCATTTCTTAGCAACTTTTGCTCCATCAGGAGGCAGAGAAATGGATAATCAACTGTTCTAATTGCCCTAGGTGTTCCCAAGACAAGGGATATTTTATTGTCACTGTTGGAGGTCCAGACAGCTTCTTTGAGGATGTGATGAATTGAGACCAGAAGCTGACACAGTGAAAGGTATGGTGGCAGAAAGCATGACACTTGGGCAAGGATAGGAGTCCCTGTGGTAGGAGAGAACATGGTGGGTTTGGGCACTTACAGAAGGCCATTGAGGTTGGAATGAAAAAGGAGGTTTCAGGTAGATAAGAGCCAGAGCTTGCAGGCCTTGGGAAAAATTTTTTAGAAGCTGTGTCTTTTTTTTCCTCTCCTAAGAGCACATGGAAACCATTGGAGACCTTAATGGGAGAGGACACAATTACATTTCAGTTTTGATGAAATTTTCTGTGGTTACCATTGGACAATATATTGGAATAAGCCAAACTGGATGTGGGCTGGAGCAGTTAGGGAACAATTAGAGTTGCTTTGCCAATCAATAATCATGGCAAAAGGATTCCAGAGACACTTCCCTGTAGCCTTCCCACTGGTGCCAACTCTGAAAAAAACTTACTTTGTATTGTTTTTCTCCTTTCTGCTTCACCACTGGAAAGGTCAGGATGAGTTCTTCCCTTGTGTGATGGAGATGGTTGCTTACTCTTGAGCCCAGGCCCCAGCTCTTTCCTTCTTTTCTTGGTTGATCTCTCCAGTAGAGTGGTCTTGACAGTGCTTATTGCCTGCTGTTAGTTTTGCCTGACACATATCTACTTGGATAGCTTCCAGACATCTTCCACTTGCATATCCTTAGAGTCACTTGATTTTCTTTTCTCTCAGTTGGTTTTTCCACCTTTTCTTCCCCTTTCTTTCTCACTTTTCTGTCCCTATATTTTAGGAGTGCTTTATAAATATTTGTTTGGTAAATAGAAGAATTCAAGATACAATGACTGTACTAAGTAGTTCTAAGAAGAGGGGTGATTCCTAATTCCTTCCAAAAACCTTTTATAAAGGAACTGTAGTTTTACAAAGTGCCTTTTAAAGTGGGCCACCCACACATGTATGGTGTATAACATGTGAACACTGTTATATATTACAGACTGTGATAGACAATTTGCTCCAGGAAAGTTAGAATGAACTTGTGACTTAGAAATTATGTAATCACTTAATCACAATCAAAAAAAAAAAAAAAAGAACTTCGGGGAAGGGAGGGAGGGAGGGGATGGTAGGGGGAAAACAATGGAGGGGCTAACAATGTTCAAGAGGAAGTGTACTCATTACCTCACTCATGTAACTGTAACCCTCTGTATAGTATCTTTACAATAAAAAATTAAAAAAAAAATAAAGTGGGCCACCCAAAGCCCGGCAAACTCTCTTATCATTCACTGCACACTTTCCTCTCTACTGCCTTCCCAGCTATGTGTTTTTCTCCTTCACAGTTTCTTGTTAGATCACTAGTCATGTTGGACAGGCCAGTGTCCAGCTTGATTAGAGGAGCTTTCTTTACCTAAAACAATGTTCATCATTTGCAAAGATGACTTCAAGGCCTGTACCTGCAGGTTTGACTATCAAAAGTAAATCAGAATGACATGCAGTAAATATTGAATCCAATTTGAGTAAAGCAAGCAAACAAGAGGTATGTGTAATATAGAGTAGGTAAAATAATAAAGTGACATTTCCTACTTATATATGAATTTGAAATGTTTCAAAAAAGGAAATTAAAAATATGTATACTGGTGATACTGTTACTGGAATTAAGTATGCATGATTGTAAGTGCTTTGAGATACAGGGTACTTTAGAATATATCCTGGTACATTTGCTTCCTATAAAATGAGATGTCACACTGTTTTCTTAATGAAATAGATTAATCTATTGAGAAGAAAGAATCTATACTAAAAATCGGCAAGCTTCATTTATGTTAAGATCATTGACTTTATTTATTTATTTTTATTGTGAGAATACCGTACAGAGGAGTTACAATTACATGGGCAAGATAACGAGTACATTTCTTATCAAGCATTGTTGCCTCCTCTGATCATTGTCTTGTTTAAGAATTGAAACCTCCTGGATGTAATCTGATCACACATAAGCATTTGGTACCATCTTAGATGATGATAGAATTGGACCAATACACAATGGTCCAGAAGTGATGTGAGGGCAAGTATTTTGAACAACAGGAAGAATTTCTGACTTTCACGTTGCCTAAGTGAAGACAGATTATGTTTGCTCTCAAACTAGTTTGGGATTGGTTTCATTATTCACTTTATTGAAGTTAACTTTTTGTTATGAAATGTTTATAAATTCACAGGTATTTACTTATAATACACATCAGAATCAGAGTACAAGTTTGTGCATGTTGTATATCGACACCTTTCTCAGAAGCTACTTCCTTTTTCTTTTTATAATTGCCTTCAATATTTCTCCTACACACATTGAGAACCACATCAGACAATGCTGTAATTTTTGCTTTAAGTATCAAATGTAATTGGGAAAAGCCAAAAAGACTATAATGTCTCCTTTAATTTTTTCTTCTAATGTTTTCTCTACTTTCATGACATTATAAGATTTTTTTTATCACCTTCCATATTCAGAACTTACTTTAGACATTCTTTCCGAGTAGGTTTGCTGGAGACAAATGATCTTGATTTTGCTTCAACTCAAAATGTTTTGCTTGTCTTTCATCACTTGGAGAATGTTGTGCCCCCTTTCTTCTCCTTTCTCCAGTTTCTCATGAGACAGTCACTGTAATTTGAATTGGTTCCCTTTTAGGTAGTATCCCATTATTCCAATCTGGTGATATTCCAACTATTATTTCATTGACTGCCTTTTCAGCCTCTCCTGTTTCTCTGTTTCAGGAAGCAGATGACATAAATGTTAGATCTTTTACTAGAGTGTCACAGATTTCCTACAGCTCAGATGATTGTTTTTAGTCTACTTTCTCTTGGTTGTACAGATCAGATAGTTGTTTTTGTTTTTGTTTTTGGGTCCAGTCGTGGGCCTGAACTCTGGGCCTGGGCGCTGTCCCTCAGCTCTTCAGCTCAAGGCTAGCGCTCTACCACTTGAGTCACAGTGCTACTTCCTGCTTTTTTCTTTTTGCTTATGTGGTACTGAGGAATCGAACCCAGGGCCTTAAGCATGCAAGGTAAGTGCTCTACCACTGAGCCACCTTCCCAGCCCTGGATCAGATAGTTTTTAATGCTGTTCTTAAGTTCATTGATTTCTTTCCTTTGTCTTCTTCCATTTTCCCAGCCTGAGGAGGTTTTTTTTTTAGTTATATTTTCCAGTTCTATAACTTCTTTGTACTCAGAAAATTTGCTTTTCATTGCTGAGATTTGCTATTTTTCTTTTGCATTTTTATGATGCTTGGTTTAAAATTCTTATTATTTTTGTTTTTGAAGATGTGGCTTCAGAGTTGTTCTGCTTCTATATCTCAAGTTCTGGGATTACAGATGTGTACCACCACTCCCACTTTTCATTGAATAATTCTATCCCTTTATCACTTTGGTGTTGAAATCTCTTAACCATTGAGTTTTTTTTTCTGGTTTTTGCTTTGACAATTGATCCTTTAGTTTTTATTATGGCTTAGGTAATTTTTGGTACTATGTTGTAAGGTTGTGGATTTTCTTTCAATCTTAATTCTTGACCAGTTTTCTCATAAACTGTACTTATTGGGGTACAGTGTGTACTTACATTGCTTGTAGGTTTAGGGTATGGTAGTTCACAGTTCCTACTTAGCCTTAATTGATGGACAGAAAGCCAAGATTACTGCTTTGTGACAGTAGGATTTTAAGCTCATACTAGGACTATACTGATAGCATCTTGGAGAGAAGCTCACTTTGTTATAATTCTCCACACAGACTTCAGTCATTGCACAGGGGGATAAGGTCTTGTTACTGCTGGATGATGGGGGAAAGTTGGACTCTTTTACCTGCTCTCATCTGATGTTTGGGGAGGGAGAGTGTGCCTCATATCCACTTTGGTACTGGCACTCCAGGGTCTCCATGCATATGGATTGATACTGCTGGGTAGAATATCCATCAATGGGTAGACCCCAGCACTGTGTTGTCCTCCCTCCTGCCACCCAGTGAGGTGGAGAGAGGAGTACCTAGATACAGTTGAGCAAGGTTGAAAGACTAGGGCATCCACTTGGCTTTTACTGGTAGGATTTGGCTAGTGTCTCTTTCCTGGTACTTAGGTTTGAGAGAGCAAGTTTTTCCAGGGGATTTTCTGGTCTGCCCCTCTTGATTTTCTTTTTTTCTTTTTCTTTTTTTTGGGGGGTGGGGGGGTCTGGTCATGGGGCCTGAACTCTGGGCCTGGGCGCTCTCCCTCAGCTCTTCAGCTCAAGGCTAGTGCTCTACCACTTGAGCCATAGTGCCACTTCCGGCTTTTTTCTTTTTGCTTAAGTGGTGCTGGGGAAGCGAACCCAGGGCCTCAGGCATGCAAGGCAAGCGCTCTACCACTGAGCCACCTTCCCAGCCCTCCTCTTGATTTTCTTGAGTGCCATCTTCTCTAGCATCAATAGGATGAGGGCCCCCCCCAAAAAAAAAAAACACACAGGAAGTGATCTGTTATGTTCTTCTTCAGGACCTGAGGTTTTCAAGTTGGTCTGATATCTGTTTCTACCTAGAAGTTTGTTTTGATTGTTTATATGAAGTTCTGAATAGGAAGGGAGAGATCTACTCCATTTCATGATGGAGTCTAATTCAGACAACTTTCTGATGGATCTATTTCTTTTAGGGACAAGTAGTGTTTTGCCAGTTAAATTTGTATGTATTTTATGTCTATTTGTATTTTGTTTTTGAACTTTTAATAGCTTTGGTATCAATCATAAATTTTGTTAATTATAATATTAATTACAGTAATTCATGGTGCACCTGCTGTGTGCTTGGCATGCTGTAGCTTTCTGTACTCTTATCCCAACCTGCGCACTAGGTTGCAGTCTCTCCACCCTGATGAGAAATTTGAGGATCATGGAAGTGCAGTTATGTGGCCCCATCACAAAACTCAGAAATGTATGCATAAGAGAATGAATGAAGACTCCTACAGTTCTAAATTAGTTCTGCTTTGCCTTTTTCATAAATTGCAGGAAGTTGGATAAAGCCTTATTGTTGAAATATTTTCCAGCTGAACTTCAATACAATAAATTAAATTTTTTCATTAGTGCTTTATTGACTAATACTAGAAGTAGAATCTTAAAACAGTATGCATAAAAGTCAACAAACTTATTTTCAGAAACTTTATCATGTTACATGTTTTGAATCAGTTAGCCTCTTATCAAGACTGTTTTTAATTTGATTTTCTCTAACAGATTCCTTACAGTGTGTGATAAAATAGCATTTGTAGAACAAGTTGATGACTTTACACAATACTTGTCTGCAGACAAGATTAAACTATATTTGAATTCAACCTCTAAGAAACAAATAACATCAAATCAGCTCTGTTGGAGAGTTTAGTTAATATCATAAAGTATTTTTTTGCAAGAAAGTATTGGTGGATATTAAACTATACAACAAAGTGAGTTTGCTTATGAGATTATTGCTTTACCATGTGCTCTCTTCTAAATCTTTTTAGATTTAGCAGTTGTCTGCTTCATCTTTTGTAGGTACCAAGTAATCAATAGAACAATGTTCAGGAAAAGGCTGAAAAAAAGGACAGAGGAGTTCCATGAAGGGAGATTTAATGAAGCAATCTGGAATATCAATGAGCCAGGATATGCAGTGGGCTTTAGGTTCCTGTTTTTCTGCAAAGGATGGGTAATAGAGCTCTGAACCTGAAATCTTATTAAAATCTCTGAGAATGCAGATAGAATAAATCTTATTTAATAAGTATTCTCAGAAGCCCTATCATTTAGTATTCTTTATATCTGTTTTAATATATTGAATATTATATATAACTACACTAAAGAACATATTTCATATTTACTATTTTTTATTAAAGTGAATTATAACAATTGAGACAACATATTATGGAACAAAAATTATCTTTTTCCCAATAACCTGTGATCTACCCCTTTTCATTTTGTAATGTTAACAATGTAGAGTGCATCTTAAAAAACTCTTCCCAGTGTTCAAGTACAGACACTCACATATATATTAGACTTCAATAATTGTATGTTTGGATGAAAGAATAATTATATGTTTTATAAATTGGAGTATACATACACTAGACATTGTCTTCTCTTTCTAATTCATTTACCACAGTGGATATAGATCTACAGTATTGGCACACTAATTTATTCAATTATTCCTTATTGATGAGCATTTGGCTGGTTTCCTGTGAGGTCTTTTTCTGTTGCCACTACTATGAGCTGGGAAACATTTTTACTCTGTATCTTATATAATTCTAATAATGGAACTGCTAGATCAAGGGTTGGGGTATACTTAATTTTGTATGGGCCTGCTAGATTTCTTTCTATGATCCCTTTTTTCTCACTTTTCCCCCCTGGTCCTGGGGCTTAAACTAAGGGCCTACGCTCTATCCTTGAGCCTCTTTGTGCTCTAGTGCTCTACCATTTGAGCCACAGCACCATTTCCATTTCTTTCTCTTTTTTTGGGTCTGGCCGTAGGGCCTGAACTCTGGGCTTGGGCGCTGTCCCTCAGCAATTCAGCTCAAGGCTAGCGCTCTACCACTTGAGCCACAACGCCACTTCCGGCTTTTTTTCTTTTTGCTATGTGATGCTGAGGAATCGAACTCAGGGCCTCTGGCATGCAAGGCAAGTGCTCTACCACTGAGCCACCTTCCCAGCCCCATTTCCATTTCTTTTCTGAGGAGTTTATTGCTGATAAGAGTCTTACAGACTTTCCTGCCCAGGCTGGCTTTGAACTGCAGGATTTTTCTGCCCAGGTTGGCTTTGACCTGTTATCCTCAGATCTCAGCCTCCTGAGTACCAAAGATTGCAGGTGTGAGCCCCCAGCACCTGACATTTTTCTCACATTTAAGCAATATTTAATCATTGTTACTGTTTCTAATGTGTGCTGTGGTGATGGGGATCTCATTGTTGATATAAGTTGCATCTATTGAACATCGTATTTTTCATATTTATTGTTCATTTTCAAATTTGTCTTCTCTGAATTTCCACTTTATATTCTTTGCCCATTTTTCCACTGAGTTGTCTTTTACCATCAGTTAGTGAGAGTACTTTCTATACTAGGAATAATTGGGATGGCTACTTATATAGGAAATCTTTTTCCCTGTGTTTAACTCTTTGCAGTGGCTTAGAATTTTCATTGCTGTAGAATAAATAAAATATATAGTCATATTTTTTGTTTTTATGTAGGTTTCCTATTTTCCTTAGTTCTCAGAAATATTGTTCAAAATCCTCCTAGGTTAAATGAATTTTTATATGGAAATTTAAAATTCTTCTGAAATTTGCTTTTATATATGATGAGATTTAGAAGCCAAGCTTAGCCTTTTAAAAAAAGATACCTAGCCATTTATTGTGCTAATGCTATTTTGTAAATAGAGCATCCTTTCCACTTTGACTTTGAATGCTATCAGTATTTTTAAAAAATACTTAAATGATTATATTTGTTCCCTAGCTTATCCCATTTTCAGTAAGGTAATGACTTTTTAAAAGCAGGATTTAGTAAATTGGAAAGGTTATTTTCCTTTGTTCAAAATGTCAAATGCTACCTGATACTATTTATTGTTGCTGACTAAAACTGCAAGCACAGGAAGGATTATTGCTATGAACAAATCCACTAATCAGGATATAACTTAATGTTAAGACCTTGGGTTTTAAAAAAAAGGGGGAGGGAGGGCGAGTTTGGAGTATTTATTCTGTCCTTCTGCAAAAGCAGTAATGAATAAGCACTATAGAAGCATTTATAAAATCTAAAAACAAGCCTTCCTTCCCCTCCCCCATTTGAGGCACATGAGGAATTAGGGTTCATTGAATCTTCTCTCCTTTTGTGGCACTGGGCTGGACAGGGTGACTGCCCATGTCATGGTAGATATTTTTATTTGAGACTAAGAAGACCTCAGAGCTGTAGTTATGAACCGCTTTGAAGACAAATCACATTTCACTATTTTGTCTTTTAAGTATTCAAAATGTACACTGATCAAATGCAAAGGTATCTTATTTGTACTGATTATAGAAATAAATCTGGGTGAGTGATAATAGTATCATGTTTCTAAAATTTTATTGTTCAGAAATGTTGACTGGCTTTATGTGTCATCATAAAGTGATGGAGATGCAAAGTAGCTCCAATATGTGTGGTCAGAAGATGGCTAGAAGAGTTGCATTAATTGGTTTTTATTATATTATATTATTTTGTTTATATATAACATTGTGATGATAATAGAGTATCTGACCTGTTAGAAATAGACTCTCAGAGTATAAAGAACTCTTTTCTTAATAGTTAGACTTTCTATAGTAAGGGCATTACAAACCCAAATTGCTGCATTCCTAGTGATGAAATAGTATGCAGTGACTTAATATTGTGTTCTTGATGAATGATTATGATAGGTAAATATTCTCAGAATACTATGCCTTCTGATAATGCAGTATCTGTAGTGGCTCTCCAGCATTTAAACTCAAATGACACTGAAGAGCAAGGAATGACTATGTAACTAGTTTGTTCATTCATTTGTTTATTCAACAAATATTTACCTACTGTCAACTACTCTTTAGACATTCTGAGAGCCTTTAGGGAGCCAGATGACGACACAATGCTTGCCCTTCCTTATCTTATAAGTGAGGGCACAGTGTGTTATGCCACTGCAACATTGTGCATTAAGAGGTGAATGCTTAGAACACTATGGACCAATCTGGTAGACTGTGTAGGATTCATAGGATAGGACTTGTTGAAGGTGGTGACTTTTAAGAGCTGAGCTCAAAAGTAAGAGAGGAATTAGCCAACATGGGTGATGATTATTAGCTTTCAGATAGGAGTGAATTGTAAACATAGACTCTGAAGAATATCTGACTGTAGTATTGGTGATGAAACCCGCATTGTGTTCTGAATTATTGGATCCTTTAGATGTGTGTGAGAGATGATTTGTAGAGTTGATAATAGTGAGACCCCTTACCAAAACTGAGGAGACTGGGATTTTTGTGAGGGAGAACTTCAAGAAGGGGACTAATCTCTTCAGTGCTGCAAATGAGAAAGCTTGGATGAGGTGTTGCTAACTCCAGAGATATGTAGACTAGAAGGATGGATAGTAACATTATCATATAGTGAGAAATATTTTGGTAGCTTAAGTAGTACAGTTTGGGAATGGTTGTAAAAATATCATTGCTAGGACTTTAGGAATAAAAGGAAGAAGAGTCTAAAGTTGATACCTAGATTTCTGGTTTGGAGCAAGTAAGGATTGTGGGAATTGTATTCTTGAAAATAAAGGGAAGATGAGTGTAGGAATGGGGAAATAGTGACTTCTGCTTTAAACTTAGCCCTTTTGAGGTCACTAGGAACTTGTGGACAGCTAAAGATGTGGCCTTTGCATTTGACAGTTGAAGATAGGGGTGGTTCTTTTTTTTTTTTTTGCAAGTCCTGGGGCTTGAACTCAGGGCAAGGGCGCTGTCCCTGAGCTTCTTTTGCTCAAGGCTAGCACTCTACCACTTGAGCCACAGCTCCACTTCTGGCTTTTTCTGTGTATGTGGTACTGAGGAATTGAACCCAGGGCTTCATGCATGCTAGGCCAGCACGCAACCACATTCCCAGCCCCAAGGGGTGGTTCTTAACTATGCAAATATATAAAATTTCATAGATGTAATAACTGCACAAATAGAGAAGAGGACTGGAGGAGGAAATGTCTGAGATATAGGCAGAGGATTCTGAGAAGGTGACTGAGCAGGAAAAGAACAGGTTTGTGGAAACTCAGGGTAGAAAATGTATCATAAAGGGAGTAGTAGTCATTGTCATCAAATGGTACAAAGATTTCAAGGCAGCTCATCATCAGAGGTACATGTTGGATTTGGCAGGAGGATCTTCTATGTGATGTAAGCAGAATAAGTTCCTGAAGTGGCACTCTGATGGCATTTGGAGGCTGAAATTGTGGAAGGTGAAGTGGAGACAGCCTGTAGCCTACTGTAGATTACTGTGCTTTAGTGAGAGGGTTACGAAGGTGGCATAGTATCTAGAAGGTCCTGATACAGGCTGATTGGGGCATTGGTAAGATGAGCAAGACTTGTGCAATTTCCTATATTTGGGGTGTAGAGACAGAGCATCTATAGGGAGCAACAAGGTTAACAGAGAGAGCATCGAACTTTCAGTTACATAAGGACTCCTTTCTTGCTGAGTTTAGAAGAGAGGGAAAGGCAAGATTAGGCCGTATTTGTCAGGGCAGAGAAAAGCAGGGCTAGATGCATTTTTCTTTAAATTATGAGATGGCTTCTGAGGAAAGGGAGGGAATAGAGTCAGAGATGTGAAGGACACAGGAAGATGATGTCTCTATACATGGTTGTTGTCATTGGTCCTGCCAGCAAATCAACAGTGGAATCAGAGTAGATCATGTTCTACTTCCATTGTATATCACTTTGTAAGATGTTTTTATGGTGAAAACTTAGGTTTAACACTGAGTGGTTCACTGAAGTTTAATCTAATGTAAATATTTTATTATCAATACACCTATGAAGTTAAATAGCTCTGCAGCTGCCAGTAGTTCTACTCTGCCTGCTGTCCATTTTGTTTTGTTCAAATTATTCAGTTTTTTCTGTCAACTTTTAAACACTTAAAAGCCAATGTATATAGCCAGTGAAGCTAGCCTGATCAGGGAGGGACTTAGAGGTACGTACAAAGGTGTTGCTGTAGATAGTGCCAAGAAAATAGGCTCCAGATGGCAGTGTTAGCATGAACTGCAGGGTTTTCGGCTTAGATCTGTAAGATGTTGATATTTTTAAATAAAAAATAACTTATTGAAAATACATTACAGTGAATAAACTTGTATTTCAATGCCAAAAATAGAAGATTAAAATTTTTTTAGTTCAGTTGTGTAAAAGTTTCAAAGATATTTAAACTGGTTTCCTGATTAAAATAACTAAGTTATTAATATCTTTGTCTCTTTTCTGTTCAAACATATTTGGGGCATTTGTTTTATCAGCTTTCTTTGAAGAACAGGTAACACATCATCTGATCTCCTTGGGGTAAATGGTTGCTTTCTTTATATTCTAATATGATGCTCCATGTCCCAAATTCTTAGGACAGGCTATATTTATTGCATTCACTAAGCATCTTTTTTTTTTTTTTTCTCTGTCACTCTCTAGAAGCAGTGATTGATAATGGAGACTGACAGATAGTGATTGATGTCTCCTCATATTAGTAACAGTGTTTTATTAATTTGCTTCTGAATCATAAGCAAATTCTTACCATACACATCTCTGGAATAAAGTTTAACTTCATGGTTATCATGTCAAAATATAAGAAAGTTAGGAAACACATGAACAATGAATTAAAACCTTTACTATTAAAAGGTCACATTGAGAAGGTTTCCAACTTCCCAGTCTTATGGCTGCTGTAGGGCACTGATACAGTAGTGTTGTGTAGCCCAGAAATATGCTTTGTTTCACAAGCACCTAGGAAACTCTGATGTAGGCCTCATTATTGGTTTGGAAGGCACAGCTATAGGTGCTGTTTGACCTGTAGCTGGCATGATGTAAGAGCTAGCATCTCATACATCTGGAAGTAAGTATGGTTTAATGGAACCAAGAAGTAGTGCTATATTCGCCAGTTCTCTAGAACTGTGGTTCAGGTACATTTGGATTAACTGCTGTCTAGATTAGTCCTAGTCTGTAAAGCAATCTCGTTTATTCTTGATTTTTCTGTAGTTCAGGAAAAGGAAATACAAATAAAACAAGGAAATGATGGGAATTTCATAGGTTGTGTGGATTTTATGTGTATGTTGCTAACTTTGTCATTTGTATAACTTTGTCATTTTTGTAACTATTAATGTACTGTGACTAAGTACAAGTATACATAGTACAGTAATAACTCTTATTACTTTTCAATCTCAACCCTTGGGTGACTGCTGGTTTATTTGTATACATCTTATTTTGCAAGATTTTTGAGATACCATGCAATAAAAATTCATAAATATGCTATACATAAGGAAAGATCAGGTCCTAGACAAATTCTTTTTTTAGTATATATTTTTACAGATTCTGAAAATTAGCATCTACATTCTCATCTTTATTCATTATTTTAATTTTAATTTTTCATTAATGTAAATTGGTTATATAGGGTATGGGGATTTCATTGTGACATTTCAACACATGGAAATTACATACAAAAAAGATGAGTGGGAGTGATAGAAAATTTATGGTTGACACTAATTTTAGCACTCAAAAAAGTATTGTATTGTAAACCCTATGGGCCTGTCTGGTTTCTTTTGAGAATTCTGCTGTTAGTGTCTTCGTTAGTGTTGATTCTCACTGAATTTAAGATGTTTTTTTTTTTCTTTAGTTTTATCCATTTATCTTGGTGTGGATCTCTTTTGGGATTATTTTGTTTGAGATTTACTTAGCTTTTTGATAGTGTAATTTCTTGTCTTTTGCTATATTTCAAAAAATTTAGTCATTATTTAGCCAATATTTAGTCAGTATTTCAGCCCTGATAGTTTTGTCCTCTTTAAATTTTTTTTCTATATTCAATAATAAGTTGGGAGTCAGGTTGCAATGTCTGTCACTGTGCTCTGCCTGTTTTGCTCCCCTGGTGGTGTTGCTAAATCCTGTTCATGTGCACTGGTGCTGTCCTCTGTTGTCTGCCTTCTCCTGTTAAGCTCTGCCTGAAAGTTTCTCTCTCTCTCTCTCTCTCTCTCTCATGGTTTTTGTTATTGTACTTATGATTTCTGTAAGTTGTATCTTTTTTGTATCTTCCAGTTCTTTGCCAAGACTTTCTTTTTGTTTAATCCTCCTTATTTGTTCCAGGAGAACATGTTATTGTTTGTTGATGCATTTTTAGGATACATGCTTTAAAATCTTTGTCAGATAATTCCAACATGTGTATTGTCTTGGTGTTGCCATCAATTGTTAACAATCTTTTCTCAAATTATGATTTTTCCTGAGTTTTGGTATGATGGGTGACTTTTAAAATACATCTTGGATATTTTGTGTATCAAAATAGACTCTGGTTCTGTTTAAATATTTTAACCAGCAGTCACCTTGTTAAAGTTTAGTGTTCTGGGCTGATCACTTCATTGCTGTTGGTTAGAATAAAACCTTAATTTTAGAGCCTCTGCCCTTCCACCTTAGTTTCTCTTTATTTCCCACTATGCCTCCTTGCCTACCCCCACTGCTGCTTCCTGAAAGTCACTTGTCCTGGTGACTAGAGGGTGCTGCTTCTGGCTGCAGTTGGCCTGAGGGTCTTAATAGAGCCTCTTTCTGAGCTGAAGTGTTTGCCTGCTTGTCTTAGTTGTCTTTGGTCCAGGAAAGGAATGAGCTACCTTAGCTGTAATCCCTGCTAAGATGGAAGTCAGGAATGCTCATCCTTGTTGCCTTTCTCCCTTAGGTAGGTACATGAAATAACATGTCAATGTATTTTCCATCACTGTTGATATTCTTAACTTGTTCTTTTCTTTTTACCTCATAGAATACTATGCATGATGTTCTTTAGCATCACTGATTCTTGTGACTCTGGCCATAGTTTTACTCACTGTTTCTTGCCCTTCTTTTCTCCTCCTGGTTTCACAATTTCCTTTGTTTTACCTCTTGGTTCTTGTATCTTCAAGATTGTTACTCTTCATAGTTTCAACAGCAGAGTAGCCAGTGCACTCTCCTAGTTCCTTTCTTCAAAAGTTTCTGTTCTGCCTTCTCAATAAAGTTGCTTCTTTGTTAACAACTTTGTTGTGGTGGGCTCTGTCACTCCAGATGACTAGGAGGGCTTGCCTGCTTGAGTAGGAGGTCTTCCTAATACAGTTTATTTATAGGATGTAATTTGACTTCTATGCTATTCTTGCAAGTGGACGTATTTTTAAAAGGACAAAAAGATGCTGTGAAGCCTGAACGAAATATAGCATTTTTAGGTTTGGATTCCATTTTGTCTGGGAACTGTGTCAGTAACTCCCCTTGAGCCCAAATTCCAGGAAATCAGCAACTACCCTTGATATTCCAGGAAATCAGCAACTCCCCTTGATCACCTTGAGCCCAAATTCCAGGAACAACCCCCTTTATGGAAAATTCTGCTAACACAGCTAATCAGCAGTTAACAGGATAAGAACCACTCAATCGGGGTTCAGACCATCTGCTCCAGCCAATCGTTTCAAAGAGCATCAACCCCATGAACCAGCCAATCCCCCGTACCTGATCGGTCTCACCACTGGTTACACATTGTGATATGATTTGTTAAGTGTTGTAATGACGTACAGAAGTCGTAAAAACTGTATAAAAACCCTGCTAGAGAAAGATTTGAGTTCTCAACTCTGACCTGCTGCATTGGTGATGCTTGTGAGTCCAGGCTCGAGCTTGTAATAAACAACTACCCTGTGCTTGAAAAAAAAAAGTTTCTGTTCTGCTTAGTTTTCTAAATGTTTGTTACTAGCTTATGCCTAAACTTGGTAAAACTCAGTTTAACATGTCTGATATGACAGCAGGCTTCTTACATCTTTTTTTCCTTACCTTAGAGATTTTCCTACAAGAGACACATTTCCATCTCAGTTCATTCTCTGGTATTCTGCATCACTTTCATATCAGAACTTCCTGTCACTACCATTCCACCCGTCTGTCTCCTTTTCTGGTTCTCTTACTCTGTCCCTAAATCTCTGGGTTCCACATGTCTTTTTTTATTTTTTATTTGTTGGAGCCTCTCCTGCTGGGAGTTTGCAGAGAATGTGGGCTGTAAGAAATACATTTTTAGACACTTGCTTTTTTGAAAATGACTTTATTTTACTCTCACACTTGTCTTGGTTTTTAATTTGTGGTTGAAAATTATTTTCTTTCAGAATTTTCAAAGTGTTGCCTATTGCCTAACTGCCTTTAAGGTTCTCTTAAGAAAGGAACTGACCTCTGACTCTTTTATTTTATGTATGTTTTTCTACATCTGAATACTTTTAGATGCTCCTCTTTATCTTTGATGTTTTGAAATTTTACCTTGATATGCCTTGAAGTAGCATTGGATTGGGTCTTGGTGGGTTCTTTCATCTGGAAACTAATGTGTTTTTTTATTTTTTCCTGGAAAAAAGTGTATCTTTCCCTTTTTTTTCCTCTCTTCTCCCTTTTTGGAACTCTTAGAAAATAAGCTTCAAAGATAGAAGGATTTTTGTCTCTTTTGTTCACTGCTTATCCTGAGTGTCCACAGCACTGTCCCTGTGGAGTTGGAACTATAGACAGTGTGTATGTTGCATGAATGGAAATACAATTTGGAAGATGATATCTTCAGTATTTCTTTCTTGTTTTTTCAATTCTGTATCTTTCTGTTTGGTAGAAATTTCCTGTGTTGATCTTATACCTTTCGTCTTCTAATATATTATCATTTCAACAGCCTTCCCCTTTTCTCTTATATATATGCAGCATATATATTCTTGTAAACATATATTTCACATATAAATCTATAATATATATGTATCACACACACATATTTGTAAAACACTTTTTTTAAAAACCAGAACATTTATTGTATGGCTAATCTTTTAAATTCTCAAGATGAACTGGATGCTGCAACAGCTGTTCTCTTGGGTTTAGGTGTTGTTCCTTCACGGAATCCATGCCTGAATCTGCGATAGACATTTTTTAGGTGCCTCACCCGACCTGTCCCAGTAGTATTTTGCCTTGGCACTCCAGTTATACTTTCTCTTGCACTTTGCAGGGTAGCCACATTTGCCGCACGTCGACTTTTGAAGGTTGTAGGCCTTAGAACTGCAGTGGCAGCACAACGTGCACGTCTTACTGAGATGCTTTCCAAAGGATGGCGTTCCCTTCGTCATCTTGCCTCTGCCGCTGAGACCAAAGAGCTGTAAAACACTTTTCATAGAACAATCTATAGATACCCAATTGACTTTTATGTATGCAATGAAGTTGAGATCAAATTGACTATCTTCCACATATTGAAAATATCTACAAGACATAACATCATTATTAATTTGATCATTTTTTTCTCCAAGGCAGTTTAGTGTCACATTTGTCATAAATCAAGCATGCTCAAGATTCTTAGTAAAGATTTTGCTTTATTCATCTCTTTTTTGGCTTATCATTAGCACACATAACTTAATTGCTATAGTTTTGTAATCTTTATATATTTGGCAGTGGAAGTCTAAGTTTGTTCTTCAGCATTGTCTTGGTCATTACTTAACTTTTACATTGATTTGTATGTTAATGTGTTAAATAACTCACACATAAATACATAACTGCTCATATCTTGAATGGGGTTGGATAGAACCTGTAAATTGACTTGGGGACAACTGACATTTTTATAGCATCAGACCTTTTATCCTGTTACTTGTGTTTTCTTTCAATGTACCTTGTACACTTTTTAATGAAGGAAATACTTGAAAATTTGGCCTATATTCATATAATAGAACCTTTGTATTAAATATGTAGGAATTTTTTATACTCTTTGCATAAGATGTTTTTAGTTAGCATAACTTTTTTTTAAGTTTGTTTTTGGTTTTTTTAGAGGGGGGTTATTTGGTCATAGGGCTTGAACTCTGGGCCTGGGCGCTGTCCTTCAGCTCTTCAGCTTAAGGCAAGCGCTCTACCACATGAGCCACAGCACCACTTCCAGTTTTCTGGTGGTTTATTGGAGATAAGAGTCTCACAGGTTCTCCTGCCTGGGCTGGCTTTGAACTGTGATCCTCAGATCTCAGCTTCCTGAGTAGCTAGGATTACAGGCGTGAGCCACCAGTGCCCAGCTCTTTTCAAAAAGTTTTATCTCTTTTAAATGTTTATGGTTATAAGCAATTTGAAACTTACAAATCTTTCTTTCCACAGCATGTTACAAGGGCTGGTTACCTGGTGCCATCTAGAACCCAGGCTCTTTCCTATGTTTCTGCTTTTCTTTCCCTAATGCATTTATTTTTATCCCTAAGCGTTTGCCCAATAGTTGGCTCATTGCTTTTCTGTTCCAATGGACAAAAGAGATGTCCATAGAATAAATCTTCTCCTTTCAAAATCAGGAACAAAAATGCCCACCCTATAGATTGCTGCATTTGCCTTGTTGACTAAAACTAGGTCACACAGATCCTCTGAATTAGTTACTAAGCAAGGCTATAAGATTGCTTCAGCTCCTGTGGACCAGTCATAGTTCCTATCCCTGGCCTAATCAGGGGCCTTTCAAGCTTCTGTGTTGCTTGAACTGATTGGGGTTGATAAGAAAGGCAGAGAATTACTGTGTAGGCAAGAGAAGTTAGCTGTCACATTTATTGAGATTTCTCAATATGAATTTGTTGTTAATTTTTCTAGAAGTTACAGCCCCTTTATTGGGTAACAGAAGACGTGATTTTTTTTCTATGCAAGAGTGGAACTCACACTTGTTATCTGACACCTTATGCTCATTGGCAGGCACCCTATCACCCTGTCATACCTCCAACCCTAAGGAAGTGATTTTTACTATATTTTTGCTTTTGCCTAACAGCTTAAACATTAAATGACTTTAGGGGTGCTTAAGAATGTTTTATTATCTATGAAGATATGGTATTTTAAGATTGCTTTTTCCATAAACTCATCTTGACTTGTTTCAGGCATAAAAATTTAATCTTTTTTAATGAGAAATGCTTTCTTTTTCCCTCAGACAAATTATGGAATAGGGCAACTGTAGTACATGTGGTTCTATACCTGCTTATTATAGATACATTTTAGACTTCTTTAGTTAAGCCTTTTATGAGTATTGTGAAAGAGATGGAAATAAATGAATAAATCACTTTATATTAGAACTGTTAGTGATTTATTTTTATTTATTTATTTATATTTTTAAAATACTAAGTTATTTTATTGTGAAAATACCATACAGAGTGGTTACAATTACATGAGCAAGGTAATGAGTGCATTTCTTATCAAGCATTGTTGCTTCCTCCTTTGTTTCCCCTTATACATCCCTGCCCTCTCCTCCCATCTCCACCCCCCTCCACCACACCCCCCCCCAGTAATTTAGTTTTTAGAGATGGTTTAGACTCTATTTCAATAAATACTTTTTTTGTAATACTAGGATTTGAGCTAGGCTTTATGCTTGCTAGGCAGACCATTCCATTGCTTATGCTATGCCTACAGCCTCTTGTGCTTTGGTTATTGTTGAAATAGCATCTTGCTTTTTATGAAGGTTGGCCTAGACCTCACTTCTCCTTTCTATAGTTCCTTTTGTAGCCAGATGATAGGCGCATAGCATCACACTCAGGGTTTTGTTTTTGTTTTGAGATGGAGTTTCAGACTATTTTTCCAAGGCTGGCCTGGAACTAAGATTCTCCTCCCAGTTTTAGCCACCCCACAGACCTGGATGACACGCATGCACCACTGTACCCCATAAATGACATAGGGTCTCATGAACTCTTTGCCTTTGCCCACCTCAAACCATGATCCTTCCAGTCTGTACTCTCAAGTAGCTAGGATTACAGGTGGGAACCCCTAATGTGTAGCAATAAATATCTTTATTATTAACTGTGCATAATAAAAATGTGTAATCATTGTAAAGCTGGTTATATATATATATATGTGTATATACATGTACACACATACATATATATATGCACACACATATATATGTATATATATACACACAATTTGTTGTTGTTGGTCCTGGGGTTTGAATTCTGGGCCTGGGCACTGTCCCTGAGCTCTTCAGCACAATGTGAGTTCTCTACCCCTTGAGCTACAGCACCACTTCCGGTTTTCTGGTGGTTAATTGAAGAGTCTCACGGACTTTCCCGCCTGGGGTTGGCTTTAAACTGTGATCCTTAGATCTCAACCTCTTGATTAGCTAGGATTACAGGCTTGAGCCACTGGCACCTGGCTAAATGTATTTTATTTAATGGAAATTCACACATTACAACTAATACTCACTTTTAAATGGAGTTCAAGAATAATTTAGAAATGCTCTTTTAGAGGAAGAACAAGGATTCCAGTAATTTGTAAGATTTCTCTATCATAGAAATCTTATGACAGCAGTATGTCATAGAAATTCAGATGTATGTCATATAGATTAATTTATACCATGACTTCATATAATTTCTAGTTAAAGATTTTGATTTTTGCCATTTCTTTCCTTTAGGCATCTCTGTATTTTGTAGGTTTCTATATCTTGCCTAGTATATTAATTTAAAGGAATTCAAGAATGTTTTGTGTTTGATGTCAAGTGGCTTTGTTTAGTCACTTTAAAAGAATCAATTATAAAGAACTTAAAGGCTAGACACAGCCCAATTGTTACAAACTGGAGAATGAATGAGCATGCAAATCTACTTATAAACCCACTTCAGATTACCTAGTTCCCTCATTGCTTTGTTCCCTGTCACTTGCTATTTTTAAAATAAATCTTACTAGAGTTGTGACTGAAGTAAGCAACTCTGACAGCAACAATGTTTCTCTTTGTATTCTAAATACTACATGAATAGTAAAGGATATGTCATAGTCAGTTTGGGAGCCATGCATATCTGCATAGAAATTTGCTCCTATGTACATAGGATTTACATGGATTTCATACATCTTAGTATTTTTGTGAGCCTGTAGCATTTCTTTCTATGTCTTTTTCTTTTCTTTTCTTTTTTTCCCGCCTATCCTAAGGCTTTAACTCAGGGCCTCGTGCTGTCCCAAGCCTCTTTGTGCTTAAGGCTAGCAGCACTTTATCACTTGAGCCACAGTGACACTTTGGGCTTTTTCTGAGTAATTTATTGGACATAAGAGTGGCATGGACTTTCCTGCCTGGGCTGGCTTTGAACTGTGGTCCTCAGATCTCAGCCTCCTGAATAGCTAGGATTACAGGCATGAGCCATTGGCATCCAGCTTCAATAACTTTTAACCCAGCTGTCCTGGAATTGTGATCCTTTCAGTCTCTGCCTTCTGAGTAGGTGGGAATACAGATGATAGAAAGCCACTATGCCTGGCCCCATCGTTGTGTGACTTTGTCACTTATCTGTTCTGAAGCGTTGTTTTTGGCTCAGAATTTTTCTCTCTTCCTTGTTTCATCTCTTTCTTCTCAACAGATAACCTCACTTTATATTTGACCAAAACAGAAGCCATTAGGTAGGAATTCCTTCTGTATTTTTTTTCCCCAGAAGATGTGTGAATCTCCAGCATTTTTTTTTTTTGTTGTTGTTGTTGTTGTTAGGTATTTAGGGCTGACATCTCTCCTTGGATTTAATTCTGTGTTTTGTCTTCCTACAGAACATGTACCCCTAATATATCTTTACCTTTCTTGACTCAAGATTCTTACCAGGTCAATTTTGTCAACATTTAAGCACACTTAAGGATCTTCCAGTTGAAATAGAACATGCTCTCTGTCTTGTTCTTGTCTCCTCTCTCTTCTCTTTCACTTACAGCAATGGAAGGAGTTGTCTGTATTTATTTGTTGCCTCTGCTCTTACCCTGTTGGTATAATGTCTACTTGGTTCATTTTTTTTAGAATTGCTGTGCATAGTAGATAATGGCCCAGGTGAAGCCAGGCCCAAAGGATATGCTTCAGTTTACACATTTGGACCTCTGTTCTTTTGGGATACTCATGATAAAGCAGTCATTTCTCTGTTCTTAGTCTACACTGTCTTCGTGAGCTTTCTCAGGTACATAGATTTAATTGTCCTCTAGAATCTATATTGATAACTTAAAATTTTCTATGAACTGTCACCATGTCTATCTAACCATTAAATCATTTTTCCAACTTGGATTTAAAATTTTTTTAAAACTTAATTTTAAGTTGTTATGTAATATGTCTATATCCATATATCTATATCTATCTATTTTTTTCCTTTTTTTTTTTGGTCCTGGGGCCTGAACTCTGGGCCTGGGTGCTGTCCCTGAGCGCTTCAGCTCAAGGCTAGTGCTCTATCACTTGAGCCACAGCTCCACATCTGGCTTTTTCTGCTTATGTGGTGCTGAGGAATCAAACCCAGGGCTTCATGCATGTAAGACCCTGTTATGTAAAAAAAATTAATATTATTTTCAAGTAGTTGTGTATCTTTAAGTAGTTGGAGATTCAATTCAACATATCAGTTTATGAGCACAATTCATCTTGATCAATATCATCCTTTCTATCATTCTCCTGCCTGTCCCAATCCTACCCATACCTTCAGGTTACCTGGCTCCACTTTCATATCTGTACAGTGAGTTATTATGATTATATCCACCCACACTTCTCTTCATTTGTCTGGCCCTCTCTCCTTGACTTTTCCCATGTAACTCCAACTTTGAGATTTCTAAGGCACTTCAAACCCCATATGTTCTAGTTCATGCTCATCTGACTAGTCACATGCAGCATCAGCTTTGGTGCTACCACCAATTACCCTGTTCTTCCTCTCAAATAGTTCTGCAATTTGTCTCTTTCTCTGTATTCTACTATTGCCACTTGACTGATTACCCCTTCCATCTTGGACAACTGCTATAGTTATGCAGTACAGTCTCGCCAAATGTCTTTCTCTTTCTCTCTGTGTGTATGTGTGTAACTAGGATTTGAACTCATGATCTGCTGCTGTGAGGCATCCTCTATCAATTGAACCTTACTCTCAGCCCTTTTCTTACAGTTTTAAGATACAGTCTTGTACTTTTTTCCTAGGACTGCCTCACGCATCGCTCTCCTACTTAGGTCTCTGGCATAACAGGGATTATAGACATGAGCCACTACACCTGTCCTATTTTTTTGAAATATAGTCAATAACATTTTTTCTAGGATGGCATCCAACTGAGATTCTCCTGATCTCTGCCTCCCAGGTAGCTGGGATTATAAGCATGACCAAAGTGATTCTTGAAAGAAAAAACACAAACCCCAGCACATTATCCCCACTGGTTTATCCTTGAGTGCCTTCCTATTGCTGTTAGAATAAAATCCTTCACTTGGATTAAATGGTTTGAATTTTACCTCCCTGTCCTGCCTCATTTGGCAACAAACTACCCTGTGCGCCCTCTTTTCCTTCCCCCTAATGTTTGGATTGTTCCTTTCCACTAGCCCTGTTCTAGCACTAGCCCTTACCCTCCTTTACCTGACCCATCACCATTCTTCAATCCATCCTTCAGATCTCAGCATAATAGTTATTTCCTGAAGGAAGTTATCTCTACTCCATATACAAGCTTCTCCATGCTTTGAGTTTCTTTAGACGTGCATACCTTTTTATTTAATTGCAGATGATTTGGTTAAGTCTCTTCTAATATGACAGTGACAACACTCCACCCTCCACCACACACATGATTTTGACCTTGGCTTTGTACAGTGCTCCTCATATAGTTGGGAATCATATATTTCTGAATGAGTGAATGAATGAATGATGTCACATAGCTTGGGTTTGTAATTCTGGCAATTGCATTTCAGTGTAACTTTGAGTAGCATTTGCAGAGGTCAGTTTCTCTTAAAACTTTTCTTTCTCATTTATCACGATTTTAAGAAGAAGCGTTTAAAAGCACTAAGTGCATAATATTGCAATATAATGCTAGCTCCAAGTAAGTGCCAATAATATTCCTATGCTCATAATTATTATTACTGGTGTGTTAGTTACTTCTCTTTGCTAAACTAAGTACACAGGGGTGTTTATTTTAACTACTTTTTTTTGCCAAGTTAAAAATGGTAACAGAGCTTACACTCATAGGATTTTCAAAAGGTCTTAAACAGAGCTGTTCTCTCTCTCTCTCTGCCTGCCTGTCTCTCTTTGCTGATATCTCCATGTATTTTTCTGACTTAGTGTCTGGCTTTTAACATCATGCCTCAGTGCTGGACCACATGAGGAAAGGCTAATTTTATGGTGACTTTGAGCCTGGCCTTTTTGACACACTGTGTACATCTGGGTTCTAGATCAAAGTTCTTTTTCCTACCTGGGCTTTCTTGAGCTCAGGGCATTTGCCAGCTTTGGAGGTTTTTGATACTCAGTGGGCCAAGCAGATGTGAAATGTCCCTGTTATTGTTCATCTTTCCTTCTAGGATAACTTTATTCTAAAAATAATCAAAATCCTTTTAGTGTTTTACCTGTGCCTTAGCTGATTGTCAAAGTCATTGTCAAAACTTACTTCAGGTACTCATTTCCAAGGAATTGGAACCCTAACATTTCTTTCTCTGATTGAAACTTAGAAGCACACTTTCAAGTAAACAAAGTGTTTTTTAAAACAAGATTTAAATTAAAACCCAAAATATACTTTCATGCTGTTACTAATATTAATTTTTCTTATTTTTGAGAAAGCTGTTTTTACAGTCAACATTTGTAAAGTTTCATACCTGATTCATAATGTCATTAACATTTATTGTATGTGTATATGTGTATGTATTTATGTACATATTTAAAGCACTATCTTTGGTTGTTGCTCAATTCTTTTGATAGAGATTCTTTTCAAAATGGGGCTGGGAATATGGCTTAGTGATAGAGTGCTTGCCTACCATGCGTGAAGCCCTGGGTTCGATTTCTCAGTACCACATACACAGAAAAGGCCAGAAGTGGTGCTGTGGCTCAAGTGGTAGAGTGCTAGCCTTGAGCATAGAGAGGCTCAGGCCCTGAGTTCAGGCCCCAAGACTGGCCAAAAAAAAATAAGAACTTTTTTCAAAGTAATTTATGACTTTATTCTATATGTTAAAATAGTCCTTCTGAGAAAAACATTTGTGCCATTTTCCTCTTTATATATATTAAGGTATTGTTTCCATCGAGTGGAGTATTTGAGTGTCAGTGCTGAGTGAGCCATCATGCCCAAATTCCAGCCAAGGGGAATTAAACCATACCTGAAACATGTTCACACTTGGACTGGGTCCTTTCTAAATAAACATGTGGTCATAATTTCCCATCTGTCCTTTTTTTCTGGACTGATGGGTAAGCAGACATATGACACCTTCGTGTGTGACTCCAGGAGGCAGTATTTTTCTTCACAGATACACAACTCTGTGAGGTGAGGTGGTGTTGCATTTCTGCCTCTTAGAAAGGGACTTTTGAGGCTGGGAAGGTAGCTCAGTTGTACAGTGCTTGCCTTGCATGTATAGTGCCCTGGGTTCAATTCCTCAGCACCACATAAGCAGAAAAAGCCGGAAGTGGTGCTGTGGCTCAAGTGGTAGATGTTAGGTTTTTAAAAAGAGATAGACGAGTAAGAATAGCACCATGCATGTGGTATTCAGGTAAGGGGTAGGTTTATTCATCGTTCCTGCTGACACCAGGACATCTTGGTCCTCTACGTGGTGGAGAAAGGCCTGGGAAAGAGAGAGAGCTGGGAAAGAGAGAGCTGGGAAAGAGAAGAGAAGGAAAGAGCTAAGGAAGAGCTGGAAGAGAGCAGAGAGAGAGCAGAGAGAGAGAGTCTGGGCCTGGGCTAGGCCTTATCTAGGGTATAGGTGGAGAAAGGTGTGGCCACATCAAATTCAGATGTGACCTCAGTGGATGCTGATGTGACCTCTTCCAGGTGTCCCAGTTGCCTAGGTAACGCAGGTACTGGGTGGAGACTTTGCTGGGAGGAGGGTGGAGTCTGCTTGCCATCCAGGAGCGGACCTTACAGTAGAGTGCTAGCCTTGAGCTGAAGAGCTGAGGGACAGCACATAGGCCCAGAGTTCAGGCCCCAATACCGACCCCCCCACCAACCCCCCACCCCCCAAAAAAGAAAAGAAAGACAGATTTTTGGAGGTCTGATGGTACACGTTTAAACTTGATGGTAAATTGTTTTAGCTTTAGTTCACTTCTTAACTCAAGGAGATGAGCCTGAGTCTGAGGCTGATTCTTAGCTTTCTGTGCTAGTTGTGGGAACTATGTCCTGTAGGGAGCAGATAAACTAGCTTTGCCTCACTCCATGTGATGTGTTGAATGCTCCTTTCAAAGGGGCAAGCTAAGCACACCCAGCCACACTGTCCCTGATGCTAGGGAAAAGAAGTATGCCCCCCTCCTTTATCACTGTCAGTGTCCTTCCCTGGTGTGCCCTAACGTCAGGAAGCCAGCCAGGTTGTGTGCTCTTGTGAGGACTCCATAACTTGGCCTGTAGATTCAGCCTGCACTGTTTTTGGCAGCTCTGCTCATCTGCCTCACTCTCTTCTTAGGGTGAGCCTATCTGTTCTTTGGGCCCTCCATAGTTTCCATGAAATCACTTGTCATTCCCTCTTATCACTTAAAATAACAACAGTCCTTTCTTCTGTAGCATCTGCTAATAGTGGCAGCACTATTTAAAGGATTATGATAATCTGTCAAGAGGATTACCCCCACCTTTTCCAATGCAGAGATGAATATGAACAACATAAAGAGCACTTTCATAGCCAAGGGTTTGCACTGAGGATTTACTCTGCATTTAAATTCATGCTGAGTGACTGCAGGCATGGAGGTTTGGAGGTTGGAAAAACTTGCAAATCATTCATAGTAAACATGTATCACTTAATTATTTTTCATCAACATTTTCTATTTCCTTTAAATTCCCTTTTATCATGTACATATACATATGAACATATGCTTATATATATATATATATATATATAGTAAACTATGTAAAACTAGTAATAAGTAAATGAAATAATGTAGTAAGTAAATAAAGCTTTAAGAAGCAACTCAAGGGGCTGGGAAGGTGGCTCCGTGGTAGAGTGCTTGCCTCTCATGAGGCCCTAGGTTCAATTCTTCAGCACCACATAAATAGAAAAAGCTGGAAGTGGCGCTGTATGTTACAGAGTAGAGCACTGGCCTTGAGCTGGAGCTGAGGGACAGCACCCAGGCCCAGAGTTCAAGCCCTATGACCAACACACAAACACACACACAAAAGAAGTGACTCAATATATTAATCTGGTTGATAAAATTGAAGTAGTTTTGTGTGTGTGTGTGTGTGTGTGTGTGTATGTATGTGTGTGTGTGTGTGTGTATGTGTGTGTCCGTCCCCTGGGCCTTGAACCCAGGGTCTGGGTACTGTTCCTGAGCTTTTGTGCTCAAGGCTAGCATTCTACCCCTTAGGCTGCAGCTCCACTTCTGGATGTTTTTTGGTGATTAATTGGAGAGAAGAATCTCCCTGGCTTTTCTGCCTGGGCTGGCTTCAAACTGTAGTCTTTAAATATCAGCCTTTTGGGTAGCTAGGAGTATGGGTGTGAGCCACTGGTGCCCCACTTAGTTTTTATATTTTTGTACTTTGTTTTCTGCTTCATGGGTAATATATAGTTGTTTCCAAAGTCAGTAAAAATATTTTTCTATAAGAAATAAGTATCACTTTTACAAAAAAGTGCTTTTTTTTTGGTCCGGTCATGGGGCTTGAACTCTGGGCCTGGGCGCTGTCCCTCAGCTCTTCGGCTCAAGGCTAGCGCTCTACCACTTGAGCCCAGCACCACTTCCGGCTTTTTTGCTTATGTGGTGCTGAGGAATTGAACCCAGGGCCTCAGGTATGCAAGGCAAATGCTCTACCACTGAGCCACCTTCCCAGCTGTAAAGTTCATGAGTTTCTTTTTTTTTTTTTTTGGTCGGTCGTGGGGCTTGAACTCTGGGCCTGGGCGTTGTCCCTCAGCTCTTCAGCTCAAGGCGAGCGTTCTACCACTTGAGCTACAGCGCCACTTCCCAAAAAAGTGCTTTAAGAAATTTCTAGGAATTAAAAGAACAGTATAATCTGTATGTTCTTCTTTATTTTCATGGAATATTCCTACTTCTCACTGCTAATGCAGAGTGATTCCCTCAAGTCCAAACATGTATTTTCTGATAAGATAGAACCAGACATTTGTTAATTTGATTTGGGGGCCCACTGTTTACATATTTGGGCTTCCCCTAATTATTGATGTCATATGAAATACCCTCATTCCAACATTTGTCAGAGTTACAGGTTGATTTATTTTTTCTGATGATGTTATTATCTATAGGCTGATTTTAGATTTGAAATTTTGAATCAGGTAAGTGATTGCATCAGAAATTCCTCAGGAGAAATAAAGATCTGCAGTAAATAGCACTGGGTGATACACAGTAATTTTGGATATTTATGGAGAACTTGTGTACTTAATTGTGGCATAGTTTCCATTAGGGCCTATTTCTAAGTTGGTTTTTGTTCCTGTGAATGCCTTGTTTTTCCTTATCCATTGCCTTTCCACAGACTTGGTATTTCATATCTAGTGCTGAATTTCCTATGGATCCTCTAACCACTTTCCTTCAAGTCTGTTTTCCCTCTCAGCCATTGGCAGAAAACACAGCTACCAGAGTGAGGCCCTTTGATCTTCAGAGAGCTTTATCTAGAGAGAGATTAAGAAGTCTGTCACTAGTTTTCCCAAGAAATCTTGCTTCTCAAGGTTTCAGGTGAAGCTGCTGCTCCTAATGAAGACGGGGGGGGGGGGGGGGGGGAAGAAACCATCGTGATTAGCAATTTCATTAGATATTTGCTTCACTTGGTATGAAGGAAGTTTTCATCTCACCTCAGGCACACAGTGTATGCAATCATGTGCATGGCCATTGCAACTTCTTCATGTAGATTTTGCTGTATTCCTTACTGGCAGCAGTGAGGAAGAGCTCTGAAAGAATCTGATTTTCCCCACATGGCTCAAGAAGGATTTTTGGTTGCCCTATTCTGAATCTGTAGTTTTAAGAGTTTCCAGGATCCAGGAGCAAATCAGACAGGACTCCCAAGAGTCAGGGGTCTCTCCTTAAACCATTGCAATGGCTTAACTTCTATGTATCTACCTATTTATCCATTTATTTATGTATTTAGAAGATCGTGTGAAGAGCCCCAGGTTTAATAAGGAAATAAAAGTCAGCCATCAAACTAAGTTGCTGTTATACTGTTAATTTTAGCCTTCAAAAAAGTTACAATCAGCCGGACTTTGGTGGCTCACATCTGTAACCCTATTTACTTAAGAGGCTGAGATCTGAGAATAGCAGTTCAAAGCCAGCCCAGGCAGGAAAGGCCCTGAAACTCTTATGGCCAATAAACCCACTCAGAAAACTGGAAGTGATTGCAACAAGGAGATGTAGAAGACACTATGTTGAAAAACAAACTTTATAATTTTGGCAGGGGAGGTTGTGGGGTGGGGTTGGGGTGGGCGAGTGTAGTTGTGGAAGTGGGAGGGAAGGGATGGTAGGGGAAAAACAAAGAAGGCAACCGACCAAAAAAAAAAAGTTACAAATAGGAATAACTAAGAGCTGTTAGTTTGTAATTATAAATGTCTATGGAAATTGGAGGTCCTCAGGAAGAACATCTTAGGGAGAGAGATTGTACTAAGTACATTGAAAGCTATTGAATCTGGGTCTCAAAGGAGAGGAAATGAGTACCACACAAAGTGTCACCTGTAGAGAGTAATTGTCAGAACACAGAAAATATTGAACACATGGAATTATTTTACAAATTTCTTTTTAGAAATTGCAGGCCCTTTAAAAAATCAACAAAATATTATGTTCTTCTGTTTTGAGTAGCTAGGAAAAAAATAGCATATAAATGCAAATTTCTGCTATCAGCATTTACTCACCTTGTATTAGGTACTTACAGAGGTGGGACTGTAGAAGCTACTTAATTGCCTATCACACATTCCTTCATCACATAAATAGTTTGCCATGTCTGATAAGCAACTACTCTCTCCTCTCCTTATGTACATCCCAAATTAGTCTGAGTTGACCAAAAGACCCTGTCAGCATCCGGCAATTACTATATCTATTTGAGGACTCTTGGTGTATGGGACTTGAGTTGTTATTAGTTGATAACATTTTGATGTCCTTCATTTCATTAATTAGTTTAGGAAAACTGTTTGGATTCCACATGTAAGTGTTTGCTAATTACTTGAGTCACAAGAAGACTGAGTGAGGTCTCAGTGTCCTATTAATTCCTTTGAGTCTGAAATTTTTCTTATAATTGGTTTGGCAAGAGGAATAAGTGAGATTAGTTACTAATGAGGAGATAAGTGTGCAATTTGAGCATGATATGAAGCTGTGATTGTCAGTAAACGGTATCAGGAATCTAGCTTATTTTTGTTACACCTTGTTTCCTCTGCAAAATCATTATCATCTCCTACTATTGTAAATTGGATTATTTCACACCATTATTTTTAATATGTGTTAATCCTCAAAGTACAGGTATTTAAAACCTGGTAATTAAGGAATCATTAATAAAGTTAACAATATGAGCAGTTAGTTTAGGCTCTTCAAATAATTCAGATGAAATTCAGTTTTGTTAGTTTGCATGATGTTTTCATGTTGATTAAGGTATTAGAAATGAGAATAAGAAATATAGCTAACTTCAGATTCTTAATCCAGTTTAGTTTGTTTTCAAGGGAAAGACTGATAGATGACATTATAAAGAAATGCCAGCAACAAAATTTGTAGTCCATTTGACCGCCCTCTCTCCCTCCCTCCCTCCCTCCCTCCCTCCCTTCCTTCCTTTCTTCCTTGTAAAACTGGCCTAGTTATAGTAGTTTGAAACACTGTGTGGGGCTTGATTCATGGAGCTTCAGTTGTAATTTGAAGTTTTTCTGAAGAAAACATTAGAATGCTTGCATTTTGATTTTGCGAAAACTATTATTTTCCTTTTAAAAATTATTCTTCAAATTATTATCATTACTCTTCAACTTGTTTTTAACCACAGTCACTTTTACTTAAAGTATATAGAAGGTTCAAGCATTTTCTCAGCTTTCTGTTGCTGTGAACTTTGTATCCCTTTGTTGTATTTCTGTTTGTGCTTAAGAAGTAATGTAGGAAGTGGCACTGTGGCTCAAGTGATAGAGTGCTAGCCTTGAGCTGAAGAGCTGAGGGACAGCGCCCAGACCCAGAGTTCAACCCCATGATGGGACTGAAAAAAAAATAATTTATCAGCTTTGTTTATTTGTATAGGTGATTTCCTTCTACACTGTGTTTTTGGTTAATAAATACCTGGATCTTGCGATTCCATTCTGTCTGCAGAGAGATTTTATATAATTATTCTTTCATTTGTAGATATACTGGGTTTGAAAGGTACCCATTCTACTACTTAGTTTTGCCAACAGCCCTTCGTGCTTTAATTTTGTAAGAGGGCCCAGGTTGGCCTTAGATTGTTCTTACTTAGACTCTTCTTAGTATATGTACTGCTAGATGGAACTATAGACATGTACCATGTGTGGCTTATTGTTTGAGATAGGAATCTCACTTTTTACATAGGCAGGCCTAGAACCAAGGTCTTCCTGAGTTTTACATTTTGATAGCTAGGTTTAGAGATACAAGCCACTACAGTTGTCCATGTATTTTTATATTGTTGTTCCTACTGTTATTAGTATTTTAATGTCTTTTGAAGTATCCAAAGATTTTATTTTAGCTGTAGTTCTTTTGTACTGGGAATTGGCTCTGCTAATGGAAGAGGGATTACATGGAACTGTTTACTTTCTACGTATCACATATACATTTTGTGTAAATTTTATCTAACATTTGGTTTATCAAACACCAGTACATTGTTAGATATTGAGAAGAAAAAAAGATATTTTTTCTGCCTTAGAAGTTTATGATCTACTTAGAGGGCCAAAGCTAACAAAAGATGTTATTTTTTTCTTTGCTGATTTTGTTTTTATTTCCTTTTGCCCTGTTTGTTCATTTATCTGTCTTTGGGAAGGTAAAGGTGAGCAGGGAAATGATGAGACATAGGGTGAACAAATGCAGCAGTGATACTCATTAGACACTGTGTTGAAAATTGATTATACAACTTGTGGGTGGGGATGGGAAAGAAAAACTGGGAAACAGCGAGACAGCAAGAGAAGTGACATTGTTCCAAAAGAAATGTACTCTTTATCTGACTTATGTAACTGAACTCCTCTGTACATCCCCTTTACAATAACAATAAATAAAATTTAAAAGTTAGAAAGCAATGGAAGATAAAGCTAATAAGCAAGTGTGTCTCAAAAGAACATTTTTTTTTAAAAGAACAAATGTGTTCTTGCAGTCTTGGTAACTATTGTGGCCTCCTATTGCAAGACCGTGGAATAACAAGATAAAACTGTGTTTCTGTAATTTTAAAGATAATCAGTATTTTATATGGCTTTCTCAGTTCCTTAGTTTACATTGGAAGCAATAATTTCAGGGAATCAGATAGTCACTTTAAGCAGTCTTATCCAGTGTCTCCTTGCAAAACCATAACTGACATAAAGACCACCCAGACCAAGACTACTTAATTTTACCTTTCATCCCTGACTCTGTTCTTCCTTTATTTAAACCTAAAGCTTACATCAGTCAATAACCCAAAGACGGAATGAGGAGCTTCATCTTTCCCTTCCCAGGGTGCTGTGTTAATTAAACTCTTTTTGCCTATTTACTATGTACTTCCAATTTGTTGGGACCCATCCAGTGTTGGGCCTTAGGCCTTGGACGCCAGTTATTGAAAAATATTTTATTTTTAAAAGATGCATGCTAAAGTATGCCTGTGGTTATATCATGTGGTTATATCATGATACTTGAAAATAATTTGGTAAAATCCTACTCGGATCAATATGTCAAAATGTTGCTATTAAACTTGCTTGGGTATTTGCATGTTTTTAAAACTGCTTTGTACTTTTGATTCTACTCATACTGTTCATAATGATTTTAAACCACTTATTTGCTCTTCATCCCATAGAAAGAGCTGACAATTATTGGCAAGGACTTTTACCTTCCCCAACTTTCTCAGGTTCTTTAGGAGCAAAGCTATATTGGAATACAGCAGTGCTGCTTGTTTGTGTCTTGTCTGTGGCTGTCTTTGTGCTGCATTTGGCAGAGTTGTGTAGTTTCAGCTAAGACCATATGGCCTGTACAGCTTCAAATATTTACTGTCTCACATTTTCCAGAAAAAATTTGTAGACTCCTGTTCTATACATACCCTGATTTACTTATCTTTGCTATTTTTTCCTGTCTGCTTTTAAGTTCCATTTCTTCACACATGTTGTTACTGATTTATTATTTGGTTATTATCACTAGACCATAAACTTCAAAACATACTTTCTGGCTTTCACTAGACTAATAGTGGATTTATAGTAGGAGGTCTATAAGCCATTGTTGAATAGTGAGCAAGTCACCAATACATGAAAGTCCAGTTTTGTTACATCCTTATTGGCAACTGATACTAGGTTTATAAACTTCACATAAGGTGGATAGAGTAGTATTCTGTTACTGTTTATATTTACATTTAACTGATTATTAATCATAAGATTAAACATGCTTTTGGTTTCTATTGATTAGATATATTTTACTTTTCATGAATTGTCTGGTTTGCCTTCCTTCATCAATGCTCTGAATACTGGGGTGCTTTCCAGCAGACTTATTTCTGATGGTTGCCAGCTACTTGATGGTAGTACTGAATTGTTTATATGGGGATGTTTGGCACCTGCATAGTAGTATAGCAGAAATATGGAGGAGTGCCATGTGGGGGACCCTGGTGGTTATGAATTCTCAGAGAAGAGCTTTGCTTTCTACTCTAGGAATCAGACATTTCTTTGCTCTTTTCTTCTATGTAGGGATTTATTTCTTATTATTGTAGTTAAGGAACTTTGATGTGTTATGTATACTCAGTGATCTATTTTGACATCCCTGTGTTGCAGAGACCATAGATTTTATGGGCAGGTTCTGGAGACCATGGTACCATCTGACCTGGAAACCTATATGCCATCTAACCAGGAGTTCCAGGCCTAAAGTTCCTATGGATGGTGAAAGCAATCTTAAGTGGCCACTTCCCTCTCCAAGTCCAGTATCCATTTTTTCCCTATCAATTCCTTGTTCTTCTTACCTAGGCAGAAATGTACCTTAAGTGGATTTTTTTGAAGTTTTTCTAAGATTTTTAATTATTGTCAGTAGGTGCGTAATTTGGTGCACCTGATCTGTCACCATACCATAAAATGAAGGATGTATTTTACACAGCAGCACTGTACTTGTTTGTTACTTTAGATTTACAGTATATCTAGTAGAACATGTCCTTTCACTTGCTTGCTTTTCCTGGATATGTTTTAACAGCTTCAATATCTCAAATACTATTAATCTTTTATTGTATGTGTATGTATATATATGCATACACATTGTGTGTATATATTGTGTATATATATGCACATACACAATATATATACACATACATACACATTGTATATGTGTATATATACACATACAATAAATATATAAATATAAGTATGTGCTATAGATAAATATACACACTGTAAATACACATACATATACATGCAATACATTCCTAACCCTCATTGTTCTTATTAAATTTTTCTTGCATACTTATTTTATGTATGTTTTACAGTTAGGTTGTTAATTATTTAAAAATTACATTTAAGTTTTGATAGGGACAGGGTTACATTTGTAGATTAATTTATGACATCTTTACAATATTGAGTCTCCCTGTTCATGGACAGAGTGTATCTTTTCATTTATTCAGACATCTTTTATATCCTTCAGTAAAGTTTTATAGTTGTCTTCATAAAGATCTTGCCCATTTCTTTTAGTTTTATGCCTACTTTAGGATTTATGCAACTATTTTTTTCTGTTAGATTCTTAAATTGGCTCTTTTAGAGACATAAGAAAGTATTGATTTCTGTGTTGACCTTGTATGTGGTCCTTTTGTCAGCATCTCAGACTATGTTTTTTGTTGATTGCCTCTGATTTTGTAGGTGAATAAGTATGTTGTTGTGAATTATGATAATTTATTTTTTTCAATATTTATGTCTAAATGTGTGAGTCATTACAGTGTGTGATTCTAGTATGCAAGACAGATGTCTTTGTTTCATCATGTTAATGGATGTTTCTAATATATTACTATCAAATAATGTGTTGTTTGAATTTCTTCCTGTTTTTTTTTCCTATTCTTTATTTTTCCCAGAGCCTTGTGTACATGCTAGTAAACTGCTTCAATTTTTGAGCCACACCACCATCCCTTTATGTCTTATTTTTCTTTTCTTTTTTTTTTTTTTTGGGTCTGGTCCTGGGGCCTGAACTCTGGGCCTGGGCGCTGTCCCTCAGCTCTTCAGCTCAAGGCTAGCGCTCTACCACTTGAGCCACAGCGTCACTTCCGGCTTCTTTCTTTTTGCTTATGTGGTGCTGAGGAATCGAACCCAGGGCCTCATGCATGCAAGGCAAGCGCTCTACCACTGAGCCACTTTCCCAGCCCCTATGTTTTATTTTTCAAATAGGGTCTTAACACTTTTTGTCTGGGTGGCCTTGGGCCCCACCTATGCTTCCTGTATAGCTGAGATTTCAAAAGTCCACTGTGCCAAGTTTATTTGTTGAGATAGTCTCATTAACTTCTTTTCTCACCAGCCTATCCTCAAACCATGATCCTACTATTTGTGCCTCCAAGTAGTTGGGATTACAGATGTGAGCCAATGCTCTGGGCCCTGGTAGGTTCTTTTTATCTGAATTTGCTTAGTACATTTGTTGCTAGTGGGGAAATTATATAAGTTTTTTTCCTCCTTACTACACTCACAATAAATATATATTGGGATATTTTTTTCTTTTTCAATCGTTGGAGCATATTTATATACCTTGGTTGAGCACCATATGCTCACAACACTTGGTGAACTTTTATACTTTAAAATTTTAAGATGCTGGTGTTTCATTCTTATATTCCTAATTCCTCAGGAGGCTGAGATCTGGGGCTGTCTGTTCAAAGCCAGTTCAGGCAAGAAGTCCATGATTTCCTTATCTCCAATAAACTACTTAAAAAAAAAATTGAAGCGGAGTTGTGGCTCAATTGGTAGAACACTAAGTCTTGATTTAAAAAGCTTGGGGACAGTGCCCAGGCCGTGAATTCCAGCCCCAGGATTGGCACATACAGAAAAAAGTTGTATCTACATGCTTAAGTATAATTTCCATCTAAGTTTCTGTTCCCACATTTATGCTGCTTATAAATTTATGTTAGGCTCTTACAGTATGTTAGGTAGAATTGTTATCATTGTTTTTGGCCCTACAAAAAGTATGTATAGTGGGGATTATTTATACCTGAGGATCTGGAAAACTTCCATAAAATCATCTGTACTTTTGATTATCTTGTTTTTGTTTTGTGTTTTAGTTTTCCTGTGGATATTTGGTTTGTTCCTATTTTAAAAACATTTCTATGTAATTTTTAGTACATTTTTTTAGTATTTATACTACTTAGCTTTGAAAATAAATTATATAGACAAAAATCCTGTGGGATGCCCTCCTCTGTCCTCCAATTCCACACCCATCTCTTTTGTGTTTGTGGTGCTGGCTAGTGCATGTAGGACCTTGCTGGATGCCAGGTAAGCATCTGCCACAGAGCTCCACTCATCCCTAGAGACAATTCTGAACATCTTCCATACTGATCTGTGTCCCTTTTTCATTTCTACTGTGGCTTGTTTGTACTTCTTCTCTGCCAAAACTTTACTGGTTTTGCTGTTCATTGCAAAGAACCTCTATTTCAAATGTACTGCTATTTTTATATTTTTTAACTTATTTTTTATGTATCATCAATCATATGTTCTGTTTCCCTCTTTAATTTGAGCTTCCTTCCCTAGTTTCTGAGTTAATACCTAAGTCAACTTATTTTCAACCTCAGAAATTTTCTAGTAAATACATTTTACATGATAATCTTTTTCTGACATTTCTTTGGCTCCTTTTTCCAAAGTTTCTCTTATAAGCTGTAATTATTAAGTGTGTATGTAAAGAAAATAGAATTTTTTTCTTTCTTTATCCCAAGACACTCTTAACAGTATTAAAATTTTTACATATAATAGATATTGAAAGAGTAATTTTAGTAATAGGTTTAATTTTAATCCATGTCATTCATTTTAAAGGCTAATAAGGTTTGTAGTTTTTGAATTTTTAAATATGTTCTAATACTTGGTAATATCTTCCTAATACTGGATAATTTTTTGGAATATTCTATGTGTTTGGTAACTGTATAAAGCATTTTCTATCTGGGATAACACTGGTTCTCTCCAGTTTCTCTATTTTAAAATTATGTATATATTAAAACAAGGCTGTAGTAGTTTTATAAACATTGTACTATCTGTCTTTTTATAGTCAGGAGCAGGATTTGTCAATTTTTTCTTGTAAAGAGCCTGATAATAAACATTTCAATGTGAGCCATATGATTTTTCATGATTATTCACTTCTGCCATTGTGGTGTGAAGGTATTCTTAGATAATGTGAGTGAATGGTTCTGCTTCAAGGAAACTTTATGAGAACATGTTTATGAGAGCTTCTCCAGCTGGCTATACTTTATTAAAACTGATCTTAGCATGAGGATGACACTGGAATTGATACATTTTGATATTTCTGTATTCGTTTTCTTAATACTTAGATATTTCTGTCTGTGTTAACCTTCTGGTAATGATTGTTGAAAATTCATATCACTTTGTCCATTTTTGTTCGTAGTTGAGGATTGTGACTTTCAAACCAATATGGAAAATTCTTATTTTTCTAAGTGTCATACTTTTTTAATGTGTATATATTATCAACAGGGATAATAGTGTAAAAATAGATTTGATTTAGAGAGAGGCAAAAATATCTTAGAAATGACAATAGCTGTGACTTTCCAAAGCTCATACTGTCCAACATTTTAATTCCAGAGCAGGTATCGATTAAGAAATCTCCTTAGAGGCATGGTAATTAAAGAATTGCAGGGTATTCAAATGTTCACATGTTTCCTGAGTGCAGGGTTCTTCTGCATTTTAAGGACATTGTGGCTCTGTGGCTACACATTCTGCTTACTCTTGACTTTGCATATTGTGTTTCCTCTAATCCTTCATTAGACTAGCTGCAGCCTTGTGTCCCCCATACGCTTTAAAGGAAATCTCTTAGGTTCCATTTTCCATATTCATCTTCATTTTTTTTATTGTGAAAATACCGTACACAGGGGTTACAATTACATGGGCAAGGTAATACTCATTACCTTATCAAGTATTGTTGCCTCCTCCTTTGTTTCCTCTTCCCATCCCTTCCCATCTCCCCACCCCCACCCCATGCTCCCCCTTTACACCCCCCCTCCCCAGCCAAAGTTGTAAAGTTCATTTTTCCACATAATGTCTTATACACCTCATTGTTGCAATGGGTCCACCTGTATCTCTATTTAAACAATTTGTTTTTTCCCTTCCCCTCCACAAATTATACCAACATCAAATACAGTGAAAGAAGGGGTTATGCCATGGGGGAGGGACATAGAAGCAACAAAGAAATCATCTTATAAATATGTTAGAAACAATTGCAAGAAAGAAAAAACAGTTGAGTCCTTACCTTGGGGTTCATTTTACCTAACATCAACTTATCTGACTGTTTCTGCTTGTCTCAGACATATACTAGTTATTTCAAATAAGGGAAACCATGGGACCTATGTTTCTTTGGGCCTGGCTTACTTCCCTTAATATAATGTTTTCCAAGTCTTTCCATTTCCTAACAAATGGGGCAATGCCATTCTTTCTGATGGAGGCATAGAATTCCATTGTGTATATTACTACATTTTCTTGATCCATTCATCTATTGAGGGGCATCTGGGTTGGTTCCGTATCTTAGCTGTGATAAATAATGCTGCAATAAAAATAGTCATGCTTTCGTATGGTCTTGTTTGTGATCATTAGGATAAATGCCCAAAGGTGGAATTGCTGGGTCATAGAGGAGCTCTATGTGGAGTCTTTTGAGGAAACCTCCATACTACTTTCCAAAGTGGCTGAACAAGTTTACACTCCCACCAAAAATGCAGTAGGGTTCCCTTCTGTCCACATCCCCTCCAGCATCTGTTGTTATTAGAGTTCTTGATTATAGCCATTCTAACTGGGGTGAGGTGGTATCTCAATGTTGTTTTGATTTGCATTTCTTTTATGGCTAGGGAGGTTGAGCATTTCTTCATATTTCTATTAGCCATCCTTTTTTTTTTCTCTTCAGAGTAGTTTCTCTTTGTCTTTAGCCCACTTGTTTATTGGTCAGTTGTTTCTTTGAGAATCTGTTGTTGGGGGATTTAATTTTTTGAGTTCCAGATATATTTTAGATATGAGACCTTTGTCCATTGTACGGCTAGTGAAGATCTTCTCCCAATCCATGGGCTTTTTTTTTTTTTTATCTTGCTAGCTATGTCCTTTGCCATGCAGAAGCTCTGCAGTTTCATGCAATCCTATTTGTCCAACCTTTCTTTGATTTTTTGTATTTCTGGGTCTCTATTAAGAAAATTTTGGTCTGTGTCGTTTCATCTTCATTTTAACATCTTTTATCTTTATTTTGATTATTGCTTTTTCATATCTTCAACTGAATAATGAATATGTTTTCTGTCCCCTTCCCTGCTTATTATGCCTTTTCCCCGATTACAAGTCTGACTTGATTTCGTTTTTGCCTTTTATTTCCTTTGTTTTCATGTGTGATTCTCTTTCTGGCATTATTTTCTGAAGATTTTACAATGGCTTCTTTAGCTTCTTTAAACACTGATTCCATATTTTTGGAGAATTATAAATTCTCTTATTTATCTGTTTGGGTTTATACTTTTTCCTGAATTTCAGCTTGTTTTCTTTCATTTTATTGGTACTGAGGTATGAACTCAGGGCCTCACTCTTGGTAGGCAGGTGATCTAGATACCTCCAGCCCTGATTCTTCTGATCATTCTTGGGATAAAGTCCCCTTTCCTGCCAGGAAGCATGCCTTGACTGTGATCCACTTATTTAAGGCTTCCTGGAGTTGCTGGAATGGCAAGTACATGCCATCACATCTACTTCTCTCTGTTAAGATAAAGTTTTATGGGATTCCCACAAGACTCTGGGGAAGGGGGTGGGTTGTAATTGTGAATCTTCCCAATCGCAGCCTCACATGTTCTTTAGGATGACAAAGTCTGCACCACTGTGTGCTAACTTTTCTGCCCATGTTGATTTCAAACCATGCTCTTTCATTGATCAGATTGCCAAGTGGCCAAAATTATAGGCGTGAATGGATCAGTGCCTGGAAAATATAATTTTTATTGAATTATCTTTATGGAATGTGTTCTGTGTATTCTTTCTAATTGAGTCATTATGGCATCATAGGTTAATACGTGTTTCTCTGGGTTGCAGAATGATTTTAAAAATCATTACAGTGATCACTAGCCAGTATTCTTTCAGAATTCTTCTGGATCATGCAAAACCAACTGAAAACCAATTAGGCAGAAAGGAATTGTATTACCCATGTAAGTAAAACCCCTAAACTGGTTCTAGGGATTGATAGCCAGTGGTTTCAACAGCATTATCAGAAACCTGAGCCTTTTCTATTTTTCCATCTCAGCAGGATGTCTTGGGCTGGTCCTCTATGTTGGCTTTTCTGGAGTTCTCATGGAATAGAGACTAGCAGTTGAACAGAAGATCTGTGTGGGTAGGTGGATATAAGGTCATCCCACAAACTTCCTATGGATCCTGCAGCACTTGGTGCCCAGCATATTGTTCTCTGTCATTCCCACCCAGACATGAGAAGGTAGTGCTGAGGACAGTAGAACGCAGTGATGCCTCCCTGGCCTGAGAAGGGCTTAGTGTGTAGCCCTGTTCCAGGGCTAGTGAGCAGCCCAACTGCTTACAGTGGATTTGAGGCTGGTGTGCAGGAATGGTGGTTGGGGGTGGCCAGACTTATTATCCTTACCACAGGTTTCTTGAGCAGTGGTAACAAACATTGTACAGATGGTCCCAAAATCACTTAGAATATTCATTCCTTCAGGTAAATAGTTGATTGCATCATGGTAAGTTTGGAATGATTTTTGTCCATAAGTAATGGCTATACCATTGAGAAATAATACTATAAAATTCTTTATTACTATAAGCTATGTAAAAACGAATTCAGAATCAGAAAATTTTGAGTCAGTGTGTACCTTATTGTTATCTAGCAGAGCACTGCAGTTCCAGAAACTAATTATTAGTAATAATAAAAAATGCATGTCTGGAGATTGAAATGTAGCTCAAGATTTGGTTAGCCTAACCAGTTTGCTTTTATTAAAATGTTATTTTTTTCTCTATTTTTGTAATCCTGAAGAAGCTTCTAATATAAAAAATAAAGTAGATTTATTTTAAGGCAACATATAAAAATAATTGGTTTAACAGCACTATATGAATACAGATGAAATGGCCCTATTAAAATTTGGTTATAAATTGTAGATGGTAATGCAAAAAGATTTATGCTAACTAATTACTAGTTTGGGTTTGGAGTGAAATGTTGAATTGCTGGGAAGTTATGGTGTCACTAAATGAGTCCTGTCAGGAAGAAATGATATTGCCAGTTATACATAAAATACTCAAAGGCTAATACATTTGGAGAACTAATTGTCAGGATGAGCTCCTTTTCTCTCTCATGCTTCCTAGTTATTTGCTTATTTTCACCTTTGTTGAGAGAATACACAAAAATGATACACTGCCACTTGCCTTCAAGCTGCAATTATTTCTCTTGATGTTTAAGTGTAGGTACCAATTAAGAGAAAAAGAAGTTGGTTTGAAGTGAAATTATTCCTGCTAGTGTGGTGTGTCTTGTAACTGTTTCATCTTGCAATTGCTCCGCTCTTTACTTTGCACTCAGGTAATGTAGTAAGAATGATAGATGGATTATTAAATTCTTTCCATGGGAAATAGGCATATTTTAAGTTAATAGTCCTTATCAGTGATACCAATTAGCAGAAGAGAAATGAATTCTCTGGGTTTATATTTCTTAACAGTCTTTTCAGAATGGTTTTGTTACTCTTGGGGAAGGTTATGAAATTTGGACTGGGTATCACGTATGGCATCAAATAAATTTATACATTAGTTCAACAAGTGTTTATTGAGTGTCATGAAGTTCCTGTCATTCCTTTATTCTGAATGATCATTTTAAAGGTTGGCATTTCTTTTCTTCTTTTACGATCAAGTTGTGTTAAAGGAATTTCAATATGGGATGCTACACCATTGTCACTTGTTTGTAGCTCTTTCAATGCTAGATTGAACTTGTGAATGCCTATGTGAAGGAAGGCAAAAACATACTTGGGAGGCATACTTGGCAGGCATACTTAGGAGAAACCTGAGGGCCTTAAAGTGAATTCTTTCCTATGTCATCTCCTAGGGCCTACCTGAGCCCAGAGAGCATGTAGATTCTCCAGCCCACAGCACCCATAGGAAAACTTATCGCATAGTTATATGAATCCTGTTTAGGAAGGGTAAATCCTGTTTAGACAGCTCAGGCTGGAAAGGTAAAATATTTATCACCAACAGACCTTAGCACCTGACTGAGGCCAACTGCCCTTGCACATTTTCTAAGCTATCTATATAGATCACAAGAGAAAAATAATAAGGATGTCATCTGAATTACCTTGCAAAACCTCATTTTACATGAGCAGGGCATTAGGCTCTTCCTGGTTTCTAAGAGGCTGCCTTTGATGAAGTACAATGATACTGTAGGTCAATATCATCATAATATCAATGTCATAATATCATTGTATGAAGCACTGCAAAGGTTGTGTTTCCTGCATGATGTCTAGAATTACTGAGGAGTCCGTCTTTGATAGTGTCTGGTTTGTTTGGGTGCTGGATCACTGGGGCAGCTTTCAAGGCCACTGGTATGCTGTCTTTCCCCCAGCCAAGTACTGCAGAGCCTCTGGGGGAGGGACCTAGGCATCAGTATTATGCTCCCCGGTGATTTCAGTGCACAGTCATATGTGAGACCCACTGGTTTACAGCCTTAAACAACACAATTGCTACTGTTTTATAGTCGATGTTACAGAAATATGTTTTTGAATTGGCTATAAAATGAATTAAAGATCAAAGCATTTCTTTTCCCCCTAATCATAAAGCATTGTGATAGCAGTGTTAACTTCTATAGAATTACCTAATTTTGCCTGATGAGATTTACTTAGAAAAGAAAGTAAACGTATAGCAGTATCTCTCCTGGAGTCTTTCTGCTGCTCTCATTAAGACAGTAAACACATTTTCAGCTGAGGTAAAACTTTAAATATTGTCTTTTTCCTCTGCTGAAAGTAAGCCTGATGTTAGGGCCTTTTATATGAACCAGAGCAATAAATCCAATGTCATTTGTAAGCCACACACTTTTTCTCAAATGCCAGTTATTATGAAATCAAAGTATAAAGTCTCCATTTAAAGATTCTTGAACAGAACTTACATTAAGGTTTCAAAATAGTAATTAACATGGGTGGGAATATCTTACTGACAAGTTTTTAGTTGGTGCAGTAAATACAAGTGGTCAAGCATTTACAGTACTTCATCCATATGAAAACAGGTTACTTTTTGTTTCAATTTATGGTGACTTCCTGTTGATCTCTGGATACAACTCAAGGTGTTAATTTCATTTTCAATGGCAGATGAGACTTGGACATTTGATAGATATTATAAATCCTCTAATAGTTGTTTTTCAGGGAAATAAAACATTAGGCAGTACTAATACCTGCTTATTTAAATCAGGACTTTTGGAAATGCACTATTTTGTTCACTTCAACCTTTCTTCTCTGCTGAAGTTGTTCAGTGTGAGGGCAGACTTCTGAGTTTTAGAGTAATGTGTCTAATTAAGAAGCTGTTGCCTGACAGCTGTGTCTGTGAAATTGGGTGACCTTGCTGGAGGAGCATGTGGTATGCAGCAGCATTCCTCCACAGAGCACAGTGGGTCCTAGGTTACTGCAGTTCATGTGGGACACAGGCTGGCCACTCTCTGGCTGACTGATGTCATGTTTGTTACATAACAGCCTGACATCCTATTAACACTAATTATAAAACAAAGTACCAGCTCCTTGGCACAGATGGCAGGCAGGAAGATGGAGCTGTTAGAGCTTGCTATTCTTGATTAAACATAAGACTTAATTTGGCCTTTAGTTGACTTCTGACTAAAATTTGTAGATGGAAAGATAATTCAAGAACACATGGAGCTAAAGACTTTAAGAGAGACTTCTCTGAAGAGGAAATAAGAATGACCAATAGACACATGAAGAAATGCTCAACTGCTTTAGCCATAAAAGAAATGCAAATCAAAACAACCTTGAGATTCTACCTTACCCCAGTTAGAATGGCAATAATCAAGAAATCTAATAACAACAGATGCTGGAGGGGATGTGGCTAAAAGGGAACCCTACTGCACTGTTGGTAGGAATGTAAACTTGTTCAACCACTTTGGAAAGCAGTATGGAGGTTCCTCAAAAGACTACATAGAGCTCCCCTATGACCCAGCAATTCCACTTTTGGGCCTTTACCCAAATGTTCACAAAGAAAGCTATACTAAAGCTACCAGTACAACAATGTTTATCACAGCATTATTTACCATAGCTAAGATATGGAACCAACCCAGATGCCCCTCAGTAGATGAATGGATCAAGAAAATGTGATCTATCTATCTATCTATCTATCTATCTATCTATCTGTCTGTCTGTCTGTCTGTCTGTCTGTCTGTCTGTCTTTGTCTCTCTCTCCACACACACACACACACACACACACATATGAATTCCATGACTCCATCAGAAAAAATGACATCGTTCCATTTGTTAGGAAATGGAAAGACTTGGAAAAAATTATATTAAGTGAAGTAAGCCAGGCCCAAAGAAACATAGGTCCCATGGTTTCCCTTATTTTCAATAACTAGTATATGTTTAGGGCAAGCGGAAAGGTCAAAAGTTATATACATATGACCATATAAGATGATGATAAGTGAAATGAACCCCAAGACAGGGACATAAGTGGGTTTTCCCCTTGCTATTGTTTTTAACGTACTTACAATGTACTATGTGATTTTTTTTTGTTTCTTTTGTATGTTCTTCCTCCATGGCATAACCCCCGTTTTCAATGTATTTGATTCCGGTGCCCTGCATCTTGTATATACACTTTTCTAATTTGGGGAGGGGAAGGGAAAAAACAAAATGCCTAAATAGGGATACAGGTTGACCCATTGTAACAGTGAGATGACAATGCACTATGTTGAAAATGAACTTTACAACATATGGCAGGGGGGATGGCAGGGGAAAAACAAAGGAGGAGGTAACAATGCTTGATAGGAAACATACTGATTACCTTACTCATGTACCTATAACCCCTGTGTACACTATTTTTTTTACAATAAAAATGTATTAAAACAAAAAGGGTTCATTTCTATGTTATATTTAGGGGAAGGTAGGAATTTCAGATTTCTTTTTCTTTTTTCTTTTTTAGAATTGTCTCACTGAGAGAAGGGATGGGTTAAGAGAGATGGGTGACAATGTGTTCAGACACTTTGTACTCATATACTGTTTTGTAGAATGGGAACTTCTTTGTACAACTACTTAAAGATAATAATAAAAAAATAAAATATCAAATTGTCTCACTGTTTCATTAGAAATATATTCCAGGAACCTACGAGAAAGCAAATGTATGTATCTCCCCTTCCTACTTCCACTGTAGCTGTTTTAATAATCCCCACAGAGATTTCTGAATAAAACAGTTTTATCAACCAGGCATTGGTTCATGCCTATAGTCATAGCTACTTGGGAAGCTGAGATCTGAGGATCATGTTTCAAAGCCACCCTGGGCAGGAATGTCTGTGAGACTCTTATCTCCAACACACGAAAAAGTGGAAGTATAGCTGTGGCTCAAGTCAGAGTTCTAGATGTGAGTGAAAAAAGCGAAGGGACAATACTAAGTCCTGAGTTTAAGCCCCTGGCACAAAAGAAACATAAAGCAAAACAAAACCAGTTCTGTCATTCCTGTGTTTGTGTGTGTGTGTGTGTGTGTGTGTGTGTATGTGTGTGTGTGTATGTGTGTGTGTGTGTGTGAGAGAGAGAGAGAGAGAATGTGTGTAGGTGTGCATATTATAGATGATTCATAAGCCTCCACTTGTATATTGAGCTCCACTTTTAGTGTATTTTTAGCATCTTAGAGAGGGATTGTATTTTGTTTCCCAATTATAGAATATAGGGAAAGTTATATTGCTTTGCAGGAACAAATGAATTAATTGGAATAAGTTTCACAGTAAGGTGAAAAGTTCAAACTGTGAGGATTAAGAGCAAGGCTTGGCATGGTAGTGCATAGCTGCAATCTCAGCCCTTGGAAGACAGAGAAAAGAGAACTTCAAGTTAGAAGATAAGCCAGGGAAAAGTTAGGGAGATCCTATCTTAAAAATAAAATGCAAACAAAAGGGGTAAAATTGTGACTCAAGTGAGCTAGCTTGCTTAGCATACACAGGCACTAGGTTCAAACCCTAGTATACTTTCCCCAGGCCCTCTACCTCCCAAAAAGATTAAGGTCAAGTATGCATGCCGAATTTGTTTTATTTTATGTGTCTATTCTGATTATTTTATTTCTCAACTGGTTTCATTCTGAAGGCATAAGGAATGGATGGCTATTAACCCATTTAGTGAAGGTTTACAAATCCAAACTAGGTTTGACTAATTTCTCCTTTAGGCTTGAGGATAAAATCCTTTACCTCCTGTGGTTAGGTTAGTGATGTGTGGCCAGACTTCTTTAGAGGTCACCTGATTTAATTGTGCTTGTGAAGCAAGAGCAATCCAGGTCCCATGTTTGTACTTCTGTCTTCTTACATTCTCAGCACAGACTAATTAATTCTTATTGCTGGACATGTTGCTTTTCTAGTGAAAAACTTCACAATAAATATGTGACAGTTAAAATAGTTCCATATAGGCATGTTTATTAACATCAGTGCCTATTTGCTAAGGGTTCATTTGATCTATAACTTAACTAAAAAGAGAGATGGAGAAAAATGCCCCTACAAGCATGTTACTCCACATGAACATAGTGGTTACACTTATTTTTTAAATTAGTTTGCCCTGAAGGTAGGGATTCCCGGTGCTGAGATTATGAAATAGAATGTACTCAGGAGGAATGGTGCCTGTAGATTTGTGTGGATAAATACAGTTCTTGGTGGGGGAGTCCGGGGGAGTGTCAAGGTTCCTGCTCTTTTTTGCTTTTTATTTTTTATTTTCTGATAGATGATGTTTATCACTCTTGCTGTAGCTTGTTGTCATAGACATCACATTGCACCTCTATTATGAAAGTGCCATAGCTCTCCAGTCATTGCTATTCCAGAGTGACTTTCTGAAGCAGCAGGAGTGAGACAATTTTACAAATTGCAATATAATACCATATATGATCTTGTCTCAACCTGTAACACACACTCCTTGCAGAAATAACATTTAATTATGGTAATATCCTCCCAGATAGCAGACACAGTATGGCGCCTGTTAAGATTATATTGTTTGTAGTAAGATGGAGTAAAAGTGGTTTAGAGATGAAGGAATAAAATCACATATCTTAATACACTCATTGGTTGGTATTGAGGTTGTGGAGAGGTTTCCATTTTGTTGCCTTTCTTTTCCTTCCAAGGAAAAAATGCAAACAATAATTTGACAGACAAACACTGTCACACACCGTCACCCCATCTAATCCCCTCATTGAACGTCTTAATCCCTGATGGACTTTGCTCAGATATATGGGCTATGAGGTTAGAGAGTTTTTGGATGTGACACTTTTTCCAAAGTCTCCCAGTGACAGATGTGATGACCTTATCATGCAGACAACTCTATCCAGTTTGACAGTCCAGCCATCTGGCTTATATTGATCATAATTGATTTAAAGAAAGAAGCCCTAAAAATCAGTCATTTAAAACTGACTGAATTGGTCTGCATCTAAATTGACATTTCAAACCTTTATTTTTAAAAGTAGTTTAGGACTTATTTACAAAATTCAACCTAATTTCTTCTGTGTTTTAAGTTTTTATGGGAAAAAACCATTTGCCTGCCTTGAAAATCATATTTTTTAAAAGTGAGGAACATTTTATATTCTTAAGATTAGCCTTTAAAGTATAAGAAATTTATAAGAAATGTGTATTTATAGACAGATTTGTATCTTCTCTTAGATTTTTGTAAGTTTAAAAATTAGATAGGCTTGGGTTTTAGGGCTTTTCTACCAGCCTTCTAGAATTGGGTTTGATACTTGGACCTCTTTGAGACATAGCTTTTTATCTACAGAACAAGGTCAGAACAGAACCTTTCTCACTGCAATGTGTGCAGATTAAGTGACATAATGCATGGAAGTGTGGCACACAAAGGTTTATTTACATTCAATTACCATTACAGGCTAGTTACTATATATATTATTCCTTTCATGAGCTATTTTTATCTATCAGCCTCTATAATCTTCTCATGCAGGCCACTGGTGGCTTACTCTTATCACCTTAGCTACTCAGAAGGCTGAGATCTTAGGATCGAGGTTCAAAGAATTAATTTATAAATATATAAGTAAACACCTTGAGGTGGTATCCAAGTGTACACTTGGCTTGCTGAGGTAAATTATCCTTAAAATATCTGGGAAGATTGTTGTGTGTCATGGGTTGAGCCTATGAAAACTGTGTTAAGAAGGGATGAGAATGTTTCCTCTAAGTTTACCATGTTCACCTGAACTCTCAAGAATATGTCAGAGATACCATGGTAGGGTAAAAGGAGTGTCCTCAGCTCATTAAGGTAATAAGATAGGATTGGGATTTGATGGAGGATAGCATGGGAACTCCATGACCTCTTGGTTATGACAAGTTAAGTACAGTTGAGTCTGGGTTGGGCATCCTGGGACATTTGTCTTCAGATTAAGAGATGGTTATAGAGGGATAGGATGGTGGAATTTACTTACTACTAGAATTTAAATGTTTCATGGACATATGTCTGCTTGCACTGTTCTGATCCTGTGTTCACATTCTGTTGCTTCTTATTTGTGCTGTATTTCATTTCTTTTATCCCCTATTTTACTTTTTCTATGGAATGTGTCATCCAACAGAGAAAAAAGGCATATTTTGAGATTTTACACAGTAGATATGAAAACATAAGACATTTCTACCTTCATTCTCAGATTGGGGGAAAAGTCTTCATTGGCAATCACTGAAAGAATCTCGTAAGAAATTACTCAGTCTTCTGTCACCTTGCTTCTAGTACTGCTTTGGTGAAGTTAAGTCTTTCTGCCTCCCCTTCCTCCCTCCCCCCTCCCCTCCCCCTGGCCCATCAGTCATGGGTTTTCAACTGTGGGCCTAGGCTTTGTCCCTGAGCTCTTCAGTTCAAAAATAGTGCTCTACCGTAAACTTGTTCAACCACTTTGGAAAGCAGTATGGAGGTCCCTCAAAAGACTCCACATAGAGCTCCCCTGTGACCCAGCAATCTCACTTTTGGGCATTTACCCAAATGATCACAAACAAAACCATACTAAAGCTACCAACACAACTATGCTTATTGCAGCATTGTTTACCATAGCTAAGATGTGGAACCAACCCAGATGCCCCTCAGTAGATGAATGGATCATGAAAATGTGGGGTATGTATATATATATATATATATATATATATATATACATTCTATGCCTCCATCAGAAAAATGACATTGCCCCATTTGTTAGGAAATGGAAAGACTTGGAAAAAAGTATATTAAGTGAAGTAAGCCAGGCCCAAAGAAACATAGGTCCCATGGTTTCCCTTATTTGCAATAACTAGTATATATCTGAATCAAGCAGAAAAGGTCAGATAAGTTGATGTTAGGGGAATGAACCCCAAGATAAGGATTCAAATGTTTTTTTTCCTTTCATGCAATTGTTTCTAACATATTTATAAGATGATTTCTATGTTGCTTTGTATGTCCCTCCCCCACGGTATAACCCCTTCTTTCACTGTATTTGATGTTGGTATAATTTGTGGAGGGGAAGGGAAAAACCAAATCATTTAACTAGGGATACAGGTGGACCCATTGCAACAATGACATGTACAAGTCGTAATGTCAAAAAACAAACTTTACATCTTTGAGAAGGGAGGATCGGGTAGAGGGGAGGTGCGGGGAGTATGGGAAGGGATGGGAAGGGGAAACAAAGAGGAGGCAACAATGCTTGATAAGAAATGTACTGGTTATCTTGCCCATATAATTGTAACTCCTCTGTACAGTATTCTCACAATTAAAAAATACACTTAAGCCACAGCAACACTTCCCATTTTCTGGTGGTTAATTAGAGATAAGAGTTTCATGGACATTCCTGCCTGGGCTGACCTTGAACCGAAATCCTCAGATCTCAGCTTCTTATGTAGCTAGGATACAGGCATGAGCCACCTGCACCTGGCATTCAGCTTCTTGATTGTTCTGTGATCTTGTAGTTCATTTTTCACACTTTCTTTTCTGAAATTCTTTTGAAATTTTGCAGCAACAAGCCTTACTATGTGGACCTTTACACAGGTCTAGTTCTTCTCCTTTTAACTCCACAAGTAAATTTCTTTTTCTTCAATTCTTAAAAGGTTTCTAGAATCACTTCATTTGTGAATTTATTCTCTTAATTTTTGCCTGCACTGTCTTTTGAGGATTCTTATATGTTTTTGTGTCATGTATTTCTTGTTAGTGGATGTAGCTTTCCCCTCATATTTTGAAAAATATCATGATATTTTTGACATTTTCATTTCTCTACATATTTTTGCTTCCACCATGATTGTGTGTGTGTGTGTGTGTGTGTGTGTGTGTGTTAGTACTGAGGTTTGAATGCAAGGCCTTATATTCTACCACTTGAGCCATATCCCCAGCTCTTTTTGCTTTATTTTTTAGATGGGGTCTTGCACTTTTGCCAGGGCCCAACTCAAATTACTATCCTACCCATGCTTCCTTCTTAGCTAAGATTGCAGACATGAATAAGCATGCCTAGTTCTCCATGACTTTTTGTTATTATGTTGTTGAAATTTTCTTTAGATGATTGTGTGTGTGCCCGCACATGCACATGCGCATGCATGCACAGTTCTGATTGCAGAATAGTGTACTGAAAAGTTGTTTCAAAGTCTGAGCCTGCCTGTATGAAATGTTAACTTTGAGTTCCACTGAGGGTTCATTTGCTTGATCCCTTGGTGGGGTTATTGTAGAGAATTTTCCCTGGAGAAATCAGTCTTCTCCCTAGAGATCTCCCTGCTTGGTCTGACATTACCAATTTGCTATGGGTTAGGGAAGTAGGGAAAAAAACTGATTAGGATAATTTAAAAGTAGATCAACTAGGTTCTGAGTGACAGACTAAGGGACCAATTTGTGCATGAAATGTTTTCATGCATTTATTTTCATGGCATTTATTTTGGTGAACTAGAAACATGTTTTTATGTTCCTGGTGGTATTCTGAAAACATTAGCTATTCAAGTAACAGAGTTCTAAATAGATGAAGTAGTAATAAAATTGTCCTGGAGTAATTTGTTTTTCTAAACCATTTCGTTTGATCCAGTGTGTGTACTTTTCTAGTTAGTTGTAAATTGATTGATTCATCAATTTGTTCTCTAATCTTCCTAGTTAAAGTAAATTCTACTGGTCCATAATTACCATAGCCTTGCTTTCATTATTTGTTTAAATGGGAGTGGTTATTTGAATTTTGCATTTTTTTTTTTGGGGTCCGGTCGTGGGGCCTGAACTCTAGGCCTGGGCACTATCCCTCAGCTCTTCAGCTCAAGGCTAGTGCTCTACCACCTGAGCCACAGCGCCACTTCTGGCTTTTTTTCTTTTTGCTTATGTGGTGCTGAGGAATCGAACCCAGGGCTTCAGGCATGCAAGGCAAGCGCTCTACCACTGAACCACCTTCCCAGCTCGAATTTTGCATTTATTATGAACAATTCGTATGCTCTCAAAAATAACAGGAGACTGTGCTATGGTAAATACTTTGGGTTTTACCTGAGTTTTACATTATAAGTTGGTGTTTATTTACAATTTGGAAGTCTAAAATACATTTTCAATCTGACTGTCTGCCTGCCTGCCTGCCTGCCTGCCTGCCTGCCTGCCTGCCTGCCTGCCTGCCTGCCTGCCTGCCAGCCTGCCTGCCTGCCTACCTACCTACCTACCTACAAAGTCATAGTATATAGCTCAGACTCACTTGAAACTTACTATCCTCTAGCCTCTGCCTCCTGAATGTTGCATTTGCAGGTATGTGAGCAACCACCACACCTAGCTTATGACCACTTAACTGTTACCTTTGTTTGTGCTTTTTTATATCCTCCAATACCTGACGTGTTTGTTCTTTGTAACTTAGTATGTTTATATAATAACTAGTGATAACAAACATTAGACATAAACCCACTGCCATGTTATAATTAGAGTTTAATAAGTCACTACCCTTAAACCTATGAGAAAAATTTTTTCTTTCATGCAATTGTTTCTAACATATTTATAAGATGATTTCTGTGTTGCTTTATATGTCCCTCCCCCACGGTATAACCCCTGCTTTCATTGTATTTGATGTTGTTATAATTTGTGGAGGGGAAGGGAAAAACCAAATCATTTAACTAGGGATACAGGTGGACCCATTGCAACAATGAGATGTACAAGTTGTTATGTCAAAAAACGAACTTTACACCTTTAGTGGGGGGGGCATTGTGTGGGGAGAGATGAGGGGAGTATGGGAAGAGATGGGAAGGAGAAACAAAGAGGAGGCAATAATGCTTGATAAGAAATGTACTGGTTATCTTGCCCATGTAATTGTAACTCCTCTGTACGGTATTCTCACAATTTAAAAAAAAAAAAAACCTACGAGAAAAATAGTGATATACCCAGAGGTCATTAATTGGGAATTGCTTCTTTAGAAAGTTTTGTCATTTACTGTTTTAGTAAACTTGGTCTTTGACACAATGTTTCAAAAGATGATATTTTTTAACATCACTTTTATCATACTCAGCATGATTCCATACCAAAAATTGGAATTGTGCACACTTATAAGCTATGTATTTTACATAAGCACGTACCTATACTTGTCAACTGCAAGGACCTTTATTAGAAATCAGCTTCAGCTTTTGATTTTCTGAATGACCTTGAGCAAATTGTTTATTTGTTCTATATCATACTTTCCTGACTATAAAATTGAGATAAAGATGTTAATTCGTATCCTATCAAATCATTTTGATACAGTAAGTCTTAATGAACAGTTTGTAAAATATTTTGCCTTCTTGAAGTTGGAATTACATAAATTGAGAGTAGTATCATTAATATGTATCATTTTCAGCATAGGGTACTAGGATAATGATGCCATTGTAATATCTAATGTTTGGATTTTTAAAATTACATGAAGATATGGTATGCTTACTTCAATCTTCCCCTCTCCAAATGGCAAGTGAATATTAACACAAAATATTTAAATTATACATAATTACAAGGTTCTTAAGAATTTATCAGCCCTAGGGGTGGAATAAAGAGTAAGAAAATATTCATTATGACTCAGGGATTCCAGCAGACCTACTTAGAAGAATTGGATTATTTGGTTGATGACATTCATTCTAGTATGATTAATTTTCACCAGTGGTGATTGAATCTTTTCAAACATAGTATACAGTACTATCCAATCCACAAATTAAATTAGGGAAATTATTACATACTAACCATACCATTAAAAAGGATAATATATTTTAGAATATTTTTTAAATCATAAGACTTAGTACATTGAAAATTATAAAATATTGTTAAAAGTAAAGGAATATCTAAATATAAAGCTGTGATGTGTTTATGGGCTGTTAAAACAGCATTAATCTATAGCTGAAACACAATCCTTACTAAAAGCCTAGCTGGGTTTTGCAGAATTTGACAATATGTCCTAAAATCACATAGTAATACAAGGGACAATAAAATGCCATAAGACTTTGGAAAAAGATCAAGTCAGATTTCTCCTACTTAACCAATTTTAAATTTACTCCAAATCCACAGTAATCAAGACACTGAGATACTGGCCTAAAGAAAGACTTGAGTATCAATATAAAACAATTTAGTGTGTAGAAATAAACCTTTACATTTGTAGCCAATTTATTTTCAACAACAGTGACAAATTAGGGAAAGAATAGTCTTTTCAGTAAATTTATCCTAGGACAGCTGACTACCCACAAGAAGAGAATGTTTGGAGCCCTACCTTACTCAGTACACAAGTGCATTATATAAATTCATTATAGCTAAAATGACAGCACTTTTAAAAGCAAACATTGGAGTAGATCTGTAGAACTTGGATTCAACACTAGTTTCTTAGATATAGCACTAGGAACAAAAGGAGCCAGAGAATGGGGGGAATGGAGATAAATTTCTCATGCTTGACTAGTGGGAATATAAAAGGCTACAACCACTTTGGAAAACAATTTAATAGTTTTTCAAAATGCTAATGAAAGAAAAGTATCATATAACCTAATAGTTCTACCTCTAGAGATGTAATCAAAGAAAATAGAAACATGCATCCATGCAGAAACTTGTCCACTAGTGTACCCGGTAGCATTATTCATCAAAACACAGAATTAGGGCTGGGGATATAGGTCAGTGAAAAGACCACTTGCCTGAAAGGCCTGAAGTTCTGGGCTCCATTTCTATTAGGGAGAGAAAAATGATGAAAAAGTAGAGTTAACTCGATTAATAAATAAAATATGGTATAGGCACACACTTGAACATTACTCAGCAATAAAAGTGAATGAAATGGTGTTACATGCTTTAACACAGGAGAACCCTGAAAACATGCTAAGTTAAAGAAGCCAGACACACAAGTCACATGCTTATAAGTCGGTATATGAGAATGGTCCAGAATAGTTAGACCAAAGTTTATAATGTAAAAGTAGTAAGTAGTTACTAGAGGTGAGGAATGATGATTAACTGCTAGTGAATCTGAAGTATCTTTCAGGGATTATGAGATATTCTAAAATTAGATGGTATTTGTTACACAGCTGTGTGGATACACTAAAATCTATTGAACTATGAATGGGTAAATGTTGTCGTTTCTAACATCTTGATCTGTTTTAAAAATCCCTGCTATTTAATATGGTGAGAAGCTAAATTCTCTACTTCATGTGTGCTTTCTGTTTCACAGACCTGAGTTTGGGTCTGCTGTGGCTGTTGGGAAGACAAGAGACAGGCCTTCAAGGCCCCAAGGCCTTCTCTGAACTTTTGGTAGGATGTAGTTATGCATAGAATTTGGCTTGGAAATTGGGTTAGGCCTCATTTAAAAATAGAATAATGAGTAGATATTGAAAGCATAAGCCACCAATTAAGTGGATTTGTCACTTTAGAGCAGCATGTAAAGTGAAATAAACCAGATATAAAGAAAGACTGCATATTTTCTCTCATGTGTGGAATCTAGATTTAAAAAAAACAGAAATAAATGAACATGTAAATGATTTTTTGGGAAGAAAGGGACTGGTACTGGCAGAGAGGAGGGGCAAATGAGGGTTTGGGGAGGGATACAGTCCAAGTACATTACAAATGTATGAAAATGTCATAATGAAGCCCATCAAAATATAGAAATGACTAATAATGGTAATCGTGTAGAAGGAGTTAGTGTACACATACACTTTATTCATTAAGCAAACTTATTGAACACCATGTCTTGCATTTTTCTGGGGATGTGGAATAAACTGATAGGCAAAATAAAATTTTACCCGTTTTTTTCTGTCTTCCTGGAACTTTTTGTGGTAGAGTGCTGGAAAGTCAGTGAGCAAGTAAATTTATAAAATGCAGACTTCTCAATTATTTTCCTTTTGTGAGACTGAGGACAAACATGGATTTAAGACAAGGATTCTATCACTGAGTCTCAAGCCCAGACTTATTAATCCTTTACCTGCTACATTCTTCCTTCTGTCCTGCCATAACTAGCTTACTGATGGCTCTCCTATGACTTAAATCCATGGACCATCTCTATCCTACTGCCTGTTAATTTCTGGCAGCATTTGATACTGAGGACTCTTGAAATCCCACTCCTATGTCTTCTCTGTTGCCATTGCAATTTCCTATTTTACCTCTTTCTTTTTGTCCATCTTCTTTATCTGGCTTCCTTTTTTCTCACTAGACAATGAAATGCTAGTGATTCCTGTCTTTTGTGATTCGATGCCCTGTACCTCAGCTTTCTCGTGTATTTCCATTACTTGAATTACCCCAGAATCAGGAGTTTTCCAAATAGTTTATTTTTTCCTGGCCCTACTCTTTGGAGCTTGAGATTGATGTAGACTGCTGGCTGTTGACTCCCCTATCCCTCAGGCATTAAGCTTAGTCTGCCCCAAACTGAACTGATCATCACTCTTGCCTCTCTGACATTATCATTCTTGAGAGTGTAATTTAGATGTCTCCAATTCCAAGAATCCTCCCTGTGTTTTCAAAGCATTCTGTACTTTTTCTGTTAACACTTAAAGCCTTAGTTTGAAATTGCCTTGTGGCACAGTGACATCACTCCAGCCTTGTTTCCCTCACAGGGTTTACAATTCACTGATGACAGTAATTGTTGCTGTAGTGGGTGCTCCATAAGTATTTATGGATGAGCAAGAGAAGGAATGAATCAGATTTATAGATGAGTATTGATTTTATTGATTGTATGATGATTTATAGATGAGTATTGATTTTATTGATTGTATGATAGAGTTTGTTCTTTTGCTCTTATAGAATTAGCACATTTATAATCTTTTAATATATGGGGTGAATTAATGTATTAAATGAATGAGTGACCCAGCAAAACAGGCAGCCCAGTGATGAACCCAATATTTCGTGGCTTGAGGAGTAAAGTGTGTGGGGGGGGGTGTACATCTGCCTGTGAGAGGACCATATACATCCATTTTTACGGAAGCAGAGTATGGTAATATCCAGTGTCAGTGGAATTTTGCCCAGTAATTTGACCTCCAGTTACTAGTTTTGCAGGCTTTGGTTTTTATTAATGCAGATGAACTGTTTCTCCCTCACCACTCCCCCCTCCTCCATCTTTTTTCCCTCCCTTCCTCTCTCTCCTCTATCTTTTTTTGTTCTCTCTCTTTCTCTCCTTTATCTCTCTTGTTCTCTATCTTTCCCTCCTTCTTTGCTTGCTAGGCAGGTGATCTACCCCTTGAGCTATGACTGCAACCTTTTTCTGTTTTTAATTATTTTTCAGATAGGCTCTTGCATTTTTATCTCTTCAGACTGGAATTCTACCTATGTTTCTAATGTAGCTGGGATTCACTACCATGCTGTCTTGCCACTTACAGCCTTCAATTCTTTAACCTATAACTCACTGTGCTAATTCTTTGAAAAAGTTTTTTTTAAGTCAATCCAAATAATGTCACCTGACATAAACAAGAAAACACTGCAGGTCCAGCAAACACAATGAAAGAACAACTTTCTGCAATGTAGCCACTGCCTGTGATACCTAGTGTGGAAGCTGAGGTTTGTGCACATCAACTCAAGGGGGATTGATAGAGGGGGCATCGGGGACAGGGTAGCTCCTGGGACAGTGTGCATCATCCAGGCCTTGTCCTAACTCCTCAGCTGGTGATCAGCAACACACAGTAGTTTGCAACTCAATTAAACACTGGGGTGAAGCACAGGAAAAGTTGATGTCTCTTTGTATGACATTAACTAGAATTCCTAGAATTTTTTTTGCCAAGGCTGGCCTCAAACCTTGATTCTACTGATCTCTGTAAGGTCCACCCTGGGAAGGCAGAGCAGACACCTCCCTCCTCTTGGTTAAGTCTCTGCCCATACCTGTGTCACCTAGGTAGCCTACATACTTGGAGGCAGTCATTTCCCCTTCCCTGAGGGTCTCATCCTCACCTGGTGTGGCCACACCTTGAGGGAGGAGTCTGCTCTGCCTTCCCAGGTTGGGCTTTACAATCTCTACTTCCACAGTGGCTGAGATTACAAATATTATCCACTGCATCTGGCCTTGTGCAGTATTTCTAATGCTATCAAGTTGCTCAAGCAGATCCTGGAGCTAGAGGGAGTTGTGTTGTGTTAGGTAAATTAATAGATTGCTGAGGAATGAGAACACCATGCACCATTCAGGCAGGGAGAAAGGTTTATTTTCCAAACTGCTGGCTGGCCTCAGGTCAAATTGGAAGCCCTCACACCTGGAAAAAGGTCTAGCCACCCCTGAGCCAGGACTTATCAAGGCCAGGGGTTGGGGAGAAGGTGTGTCCACACTGGATTCCAATGTGACCTCAGGGAGGGTGGAGTTGACTACCTCCAGGTGTGCCAGTTACCTAGGTGATACAGGTACTTGGTGGAGATTTGGTCAAGAGGAGAGAGTCTGCTCTGCCTTCCCAGGGTGGACCTTACAGGTTGAATCCCAGTTTTCCCTCATTGTGATTGGTGGCAAGTTCCTTTAGCTTTCTATGTTCCATTTCCTTCCATATAAAGTGAGGGTGATGGTGATACATGCTTCCCAAGAGGTACTGGCACCTACTGCTATTTAAAGCTTTGTTAAGTATTTAATGGCACGGTTGAGGACTATTTTATAGATCCAAAAGTTCAAATTGTTCAGTATTACAAGGTCCTTCAGATGGCTTCTCTGGTCTCTGTCCCCAGAGTCTAATGCCTCCTATCCTAGCTCTAGCTCTGTTTGGATAGGACAAACAGCCCTGCTGGACACAGGTGTTTGGTGAGGAAAGCCACATAGCAGGTGGAAAATGCCCTACCCTAGAAAATGAGTATTAAAGCTTACATTGTACAGAAGTCAATAATTACATCAGTCATTCTCAGTTCAGGTTGCACATTAGAATTAACTGGAGAGTTTAAAAAAGACAGCAGCCTGGTCCTTACCCCAGATTAATTAAATCAGGATCCCTAGTACTTCTCAAAGCTCCCTCAGTGGCTTAGACATGTAGTCCTGGATGACAGGAATAGAAGTAGAACTGGGATAGGACTGAGTTGTTCCTTCCTCCTGGCTTGCCTAAGAGACACTTCTATCAAAAGTTAATGTCATACAGAGAGACATCAACTTTTCCTGTGCTTGCACCAGGGGGTGTTTCACTCCAGTGTTTAATTGAGTTGCAAGCTATTGTGTGTTGCTGATCACTAGCTGAGGAGTTAGGACAAGGCCTGGATGATGCACACTGTCCCAGGAGCCTACCCGATGGCCCCCTCTATCAATCCCCATTGAGTTGATGTGCACAAACCTCAGCTTCCACACTAGGAATCACAGGCAGTGGCTACACTGCAGAAAGTTGTTCTTTCACTGTTTGCTGGACCTGCAGTGTTTTCTTGTTTATGTCAGGTGACATTATTTGGATTGACATAAAAAAAAAAAAACTTTTTCAAGGAATTAGTACAGTGAGTTACAGGGTAAAGAATTGAAGGCTATAAGTGGCAAGTTTGGGAGAAAGAATTCTTTGCAGGCATTCGCCTCAGGTATCCCAGTGTCCTGTAGTCTTCACAGTGGGTTTAGGTTTCTTTGATCTGTGCATAATTACCTCCAGCAGAATACTTAAAAAGCATTACTGGTCTTAACAGAGGAGCTTAGCATTAAAAACTTTTTTGTGTGTGCTATTCAACATGATATACATACACATTTGCTTTGGAGTCTGTAAGTGTGCACTTGTATTCCATCATTTAGCTTGTACTACAGGCCCCTTAAACTCTAGAGCTTGGGAAACATCTGTGGATAAAACAGACCAATCTTCCTGTCTTCAGTGACAATTTATTTAATGGTAGGAAGATGAGGAGACAGAATCACAATAAGCATGGCAAGTAGATTGTGCAGTGTGTTCCCATAATTAATGCAATAAGGAGAGACTTCAAGGACATGGTGGTTGTGGCTTGTGGTTTCAGCTGGGGTATGGGAAGGTTGCTTCCTAGAGATGATGATCTTTGATTTGAGAGAACGGAATGCGCACAGCAGGATCTTAGTGAAGGGAGATGTGGTGGGTTGGGAGGTCCTAGGAGGTGCTGTGTTCTTGGGTTGGAAACACTGGTTAGGAGTGGAAAGGGAAGCCACAGGGAGTACAAATGGCTCTTTATCATTGCACTTGTAAAGGTTTTAGCTTCTACCTTAGAAAGAGGGGAAGTCATCAGAACAGGAAGTGGAATGGGCCCTTGCAATTATTGAAGCCCAGAAGAGGACAGGGTGAAATCAGCAAGGTTATTAGGTTGGGGCACACCAGTGAAATGGATGGGGGGAGCAATTCAGTAGGAGGGCTGAAAATGAGGACCAGGCTGGGAAATGAGAGTGATAAGAGGAAGCAAAAATGGAAGATGTTAATGAAAGCAGAGAAAAGGTCAGAGAACAAGGGTGAAAGCAGGAAGTCAGGATAAGGGGCTGTTGTGGCCATCCAAACAGTGCCAGTGGATTGGGCAAGGTTGGCAGGGATGTCTTTGTAGGTCTAGCTAGCTGGAACCCATGTGGGCTTGTGAACTAAGAGAGAGCAATCAAGAATAGCTCCAGGTTCTGCATATTTCTGTTGATGTCACCATAAGTTGCCCTTATAAAGGTGATCTAGAATCTTTTTTCCTTGTTGGGCTTCTACAATATAATTAATGTATTTTGAAAATAGGCCACATTTTTATTATCCTTAAATTTTTAGATGCAGTGTAGTATCTTTATGTATTTATATGCTCTGAGATTTCACATTTGATTTCAGAGTTAAGGATTTGGGGGAAGGGATGGAAGATGGTGCTAGTGATTGAAACTGTTACCTCAGTATACTGGGTAAAGTACTCTATCACTGACCTACACTCCACAGTCTAGGGTTAAGAATTTGAAATAAAGTTGTAGTTCAAAAATAGCCTAAATTCTTTGAAGCCTACATTATTTAAATTTCAATAAGTAGACTATTTAGGTCATTATACTTTAGTCCTTTACATTAAAATATTCCTGTTTAATGAACACTTAACTGCTTGGTATAATTTGTTAATCAGATTGTCAGACTCTGTTAAATGGCTTGTCAAAATGTTTGTTTAGCAGTTATTTCTGTCTGCTTAACATCATGAATTCCTTTAACTCTCTAATCTAGTTTTCCTTGGATAATTGTAAGGTCCAGTATTCAGCAAGCAATTATTTTTTAAAAAAATTGTCATAAGAATAAGCTTATTGTAGAAAATCAGTAAAGCATAACAACTTAAGCATGTAAAAATAAAAATAAATCCAACTCTTCAATGAAATTGAAAGAGAAAGTTCACTACTGAACTCATTCTATGAAGCTATCATAACCCTCATCCCAAAACCAGGCAGGGACTCATCAAAGAAAGATAACTATAGACCCATTTCTTTGATGAAAATTGATGCAAAACTTCTCAACAAAA
>NW_012267284.1:3601145-3621058 GCF_000151885.1 Dipodomys ordii
TGGACAAGGGTCTCATATCTAAAATATACCTGGAACTCAAAAAATTAAATCCCCCAACAACAAATCCTCAAAGAAACAACTGCCCAATAAATAAGGGGCTAAAGTCTTAAAAGAGAAACTTCTCTGAAGAGGAAAGAGGAGGATGGCCAATAGACACATGAGGAAATGCTCAACCTCCCTAGCAATAAAAGAAATGCAAATCAAAACAACATTGAGATATCACCTCACCCCAGTTAGAATGGCTATAATCAAGAACTCTAATAACAACAGATGCTGGAGGGGATGTGGACAGAAGAAAACCCTACTGCATTGTTAGTGGGAATGTAAACTTGTTCAACCACATTTTAAAGTAGTATGGAGGTTCCTCAAAAGACTCCACATAGAGCTCTCCTATGACCCAGCAATTCCACTTTTGGGCATTTATCCAAATGATCACAAACAAGATCATACTAGAGCTACCAGCACAACTATGTTTATTGCAGCAGTATTTACTATAGCTAAGATCTGGAACCAACCCAGATGCTCCCTCACTAGATCAAGAAAATGTGGAATATATATATATATATATATGTGTGTGTGTGTGTGTGTGTGTGTGTGTGTGTGTGTGTATATATATATATATATAATGGAATTCTGTGACTCCATCAGAAAGAATGGCATTGCCCCATGTTAGGAAATGGAAAAACTTTGAAAAAATTATATTAAGGGAAGTAAGCCAGGCCCAAAGAAACATAGCTCCCATGGTTTCCCTTATTTGAAATAACTAGTATATATCTGAGACAAGCAGAAAAGGTCAGATATGTTGATGTTAGGTGAAATGAACCCCAAGATAAGTGTTCAAATGTTTTTTCTTTCATGCGATTGTTTCTAACATATTTATGAGATGATTTCTTTGTTGCTTTGTATGTCCCTCCCCCACGGTATAACCCCTACTTTCATTGTATTTGATATTGGTATAATTTGTGGAGAGGAAGGGAAAAAACAAATTGTTTAAATAGGGATACAGGTGGACCCATTGCAACAATGAGATGTACAAGTCGTTATGTTGAAAAACAAACTTTACAACTTTTGTTGGGGGGGAGGATGAGGGGTGGAGGGAGGTGGGGGGGAAGATGGGAAGGGATGGGAAGGGGAAACAAAGGAGGAGGCAACAATGCTTGATAAGAAATGTACTCATTATCTTGCCCATGTAATTGTAACTCCCTTTATGATATTTTCACAATAAAAAAATAAAAATAAACTTTAGCCATAATTTCATCATTCTGAGGCATGTGGTGTGTGTGTGTATGTGTATGTGTGTGTGTGTGTGTGTGTGTGTGTGTATGTGTATGTGTGTGTGTGTGTGTGTGTTACTGTGGTTTAAATTCAGGGCTTCTCAGTTGCTAGGCAGGCATGTTATCACTGAAGCTATACCTCCAGCCCATTTTTGTGTTGATTACTTTCAAAATGGGTATCTGACTAAACGCTTGGGATGATCTGGGCTGTAGTCCCCTACTTATGCTTCCTAGTCTCACTGGAATGACAGCTCTTGGACACTTCACCCAATCAGTGTGCTTTCCCCCTAGCAGGGATAACAGTTGCATGCCACTGTACGCAGCTGTTGGTCAAGATGGAGTCTCCTGAACTTTATCTCTGCCCTGGTTGCCCTGAAACTTCAGTCATCTGATAGCTACCTACCAAATAGCTAGGATTATAGGCTTGTGCATCCATGCTCAGCTGAGCAACTCACATTTTGAATAGGCATCTTTGAGACAAAAGCTCAGAGATTTCCCTTATGTACCCACATCACACATATGCAGTCTGCATTCCCCATTGCTGATAGTCCTCATCTGAGAGAACCTGCACCACTATGTACTTTAGCACCTTAAGTCCATAGTTGAGGTTAGAATTTACTCTTAGTGTGGTTTACTCAACAGTTTTGGATAAACTCAAAAGGCAGGTGTCCACCATTGTAGTGTCCTAGAGTGGTTTCCCTTCTGCCAGCCCCTCTGTGCTCCATCTGGTTGTCCTTCCCTCCTAATCTCCAGGAAATTCTCACGTCTCTGTTTTGGAATCATATGGTTGGATCACACAGAGTGCAGACTATTTTGACTGGCTTCTTTTCCTTATTAAAATACATATAAGTTCTCCCATATTTTTCTGTGACTCACATCATGACTTTCTCATTCTATGCTAAAAAAAACCACCTCCTCCTATCATTCTTTGTGTCAAATCTTATCTTTTCACTTCTGCACATCTGGTTTTCTTCGAAGTGTCGGTAATTACAAATGCAAATTCCATAAACATCTGTCCAGGTTTTTGTGTGGACATAAATCTTCAACTCTTCTAAAAGGGTGTATTCTTGGAATGGTAGGATGTATTTTTTTTATTATGAAAATACCGTACGGAGGAGTTACAATTACATGGGCAAGATAATGAGTACATTATCAAGCATTGTTGCTTCCTTCTTTGTTTCCCCTTCCTATCCCTTCCCATATCCCGTCCCCCCACTACATTACTCTCCCCATCCTAGCCAAAGTTGTAAAGTTCGCTTTTTGACATAATGACTTGTACATTTCATTGTTGCAATGGGTCCACCTATATCCCTATTTAAATGTTTTGTTTTTTCCCTTCCCCTCCACAAATTATACCAACATCAAATATAGTGAAGGCAGGGGTTATATCGTCAGGGAGGGACATACAAAGCAACAAATCATCTTTTAAATATGTTAGAAACAATTGCGTGAAAGTAAAAAATATTTGAATAGTTATCTTGGGGTTCATTTCACCTAACATCAACATATCTGACCTTTTCTGCTTGTTTCGGACATATACTAGTTATTACAAATAAGGAAAACCATGGGGTCTATGTTTCTTTGGGCGTGGCTTACTTCACTTAATATATTTTTTCCCAAGTCTTTCCATTTCCTAACAAATGGGGCAATGTCATTCTTTCTGATGGAGGCATAGAATTCCATTGTGTATATATACCACATTTTCTTGATCTATTCATCTGGTGAGGGGCATCTAGGTTGGTTCCATATCTTAGCTATGGTAAATAATGCTGGAATAAGGATGTATTTATTTTGTTTTCTGAGGAGCTGCTAAATGCTAGATACCCATGGAGGATTTGCTGCCCCATGCTCATAGAAACTATGTTCATAGAAGCTGGTACTACAAAAATAAAGAGCTTTATTAGGATGCATGCTCAAATCTGTCTATCCAAGTGGTCAGTAAGGGTTGTTTTTGTTGGTTTTGGGGTTTGATTTTAATTCAGGGCCTCCTAATTGCTAGGTAGGCACTTTATTACTTTATTACACACACACACACACACACACACACACACACACACATTTTACTTAGTTTCTTTCTGAATTGGGTTTTTCTCCCAGGCCAGTCTGGACTGTGATCCTCCTATTTATACTTTTCACAGCTAGGATCACAAATTTTCACTGCCACTCTTAGATCTTACTAACATTTTGCCTGGGTTGGCCTCACATTGCAATCCTCTAGAGTATCTCTGCCTCTAGAGTAGTTGGAATTACAGGTGTGAGCCACCATGTTCAACACAGTAAAGAGTATTCTTTATTTTATTGTTATTTATTATTATCTTTAAGTAGTTGTACAAAGAAGTTTCAATTCTACAAAACACTATATGAATATAAGGTCTCTGACAACATTGTCACCCATCGCTCCTAACCCCTCTCCTCTCTCACTTTTTAAAAAAATTCAGATTAGGTGATTACATAAATTTCACATATTTGACAGTATTTTGGAATAGTGATACTTAAAGTCACAAACACATTTTAAGCTTCACAAGGCACATTGTCATTATCATGGTCTATACAGTTTGTGAAGTCTATGAGCTTTGACAATGCAAATAGTTTTTTTTTTCCACATCAGGTGATGTTTACATTTCTTTTTGCTTAGTGTAGGCTGTTCTCTTTTTCCCTCTCATTCCTCCCTTCCCATGGCTGTTTTTGGGTTGCTTAGTTCTTTTCTTCTATGTGCAGTACAACTGATGGGCCCCTTTGTTGTATGTTGTTCCATTTCCTACTTGCTCTGTATACTCCTCCTGTCTTCTCTCTGTTGCATGCATCTATCTACCATATATATGGTCAAGAACCTGGAGTCATTTAGTAATGATATGACAAAATCAGTGGCTGTCCTTTGTTTCTCGAGTCCTGTTTACTTTGTCATATCTTCTTGCATTTATGCATTAGCATCCACATATCAGGGAGACCATGTGCCGTTTGTCTCTGTTTTTAGCTTACCTCACTCAAAGTAATTTGCTCTAGTTCCTCCATTTCCTTGCAAATGCCATTGTTTTGTCCTTTCTAATGGCTACATAATGTTCCATTGTATATAGGTACCACAATTTTTGGATGCACTCATCAGTTAGTGGGGCATCTGGGTTGTTTCCAAATCTTGGCCATGGTGAACAGTGCTGCAATGAACATAGAGGTGCATGTGTCTTTGTATACTGGTTCCTGTTGTTCAGGGTAGATGCCTAGAAGTGGTATAGCTGGCTCATAAGTGAGGTCTATATTTAGCTTTCTGAGGTACCTCCAGATGGCTTTCCAAAGTGATGTGTATTAGTATACATTCCCACCAGCAATGCAGTAGGGTTCCTATTTCTCCGCATCCCCTTCAGCATTTGTCGCTGTCTGAATTTAGGATGTGCGTCATTCTGACTGGCATAAGATGGTATCTCAGTGTTGTTTTTATTTGCATTTCCTTTACAGTCAGGGATGATGAACATTTCTTCATGTGTTTTTTTGCCATTTTTAATCTCTTCTTCTGAGAAGTCTCTCTTTAGCTCCCTTTCCCATTTCATGATTGGTTTGTTAGGTTTGTGAGGGGTTAGTTTCTCGAATTCCCTCTATATAATGATATTAGACCCTTGTCTGATATATTACTGGAAAATATTTTTTCCCCAATTAGTTGGCTTTCTTTCTAGTTTGGTTGCTATTTCTTTATCTATGCAGAAACTTTTTATTTTAAGGTAGTCCCATTTATCGAGTTTCTCTCCAGTTTGTTTTGACCCTGGGACTCTCTGTTCAGGAAGTTCCTGCCTGTTCCTATAAGTTCAAGTGTCTTTCCTACTCTATCCTGCATTAGTTTCAGAGTATCAGATTTGATGTTAAGGTCTTTCATCCATTTTGAGTTGATGTTAGTGCATGGTGACATGATAGGGTCCACCTTTAGTTTTCTGCATGTGGCCGCCCAGTTTTCCCAGCACCAGTAATTGAAGAGATTATGATTCTTCCATTGTATGTCTTTGGCTCCTTTGTCAAATATCAACTGACTGTACATATGGGGCTTTATTTCTGGGTCCTCTAATCTGTACCATTGGTCTTCGGGTCTGTTTTTGTACCAGTACCAAGCTGTTATGGCTCTATAGTAGAGCTTGAAATCCAGTATGATGATCCCTCCTGCATTCTTTCTATTGCCTAGAATTGTTTTGGCTATTATAGGTCTTTTGTTGTTCCATATGAATTTTGGACTGTTTTCTCTATTTCTGTAAAGTACAACATTGGAATTTTAATGGGAATTGCATTGAATGTGTTTATTAATTTTGCCAGTATGGCCATTTTCACTATAGTAATTCTGCCTATCCAGGAACATGGGAGGTCTTTCCATTTCCTGGTATCCTCTATGATTTCTTTTTTTAGACATTTATTGTTATGAAAAAGATTCTGAAGGGTTCTGGAGCTGAAAAATGATCATTCCAGGCCAGCCTGAGCAGATTTCCATTTCAGTTGAAGAGGCTGGGTGTGGTGGCACCCAGCTACTACAAGAAGTATAAAATAGGGAGACCCAAGTCCAAGCATGTACTTAGTGCCTTATCTCAGAAATAATCAGCACATGTGTAGTCTTTTGAGGAACCTCCATATTGCTTTCCAGAGTTACTGAACAATTTTACACTCCCACCAACAATGCAATAAGGTTCCCTTTTGGCCATATCCCCTCCAGCATGTCATTATTAGATTTTTTGAGTATAGCCATTCTAACTGGGGTGAGGTGAAATCTCAATATTGTTTTGATTTGCATTTCTTTTATGGCCAGAGAAGTTGAGCATTTCTTCATGTGTCTATTGGCCATTCTTATCTCCTCTTCAGAGAAGTCTCTCTTAAAGTCTTTAGCCCACTTATTAATGGGGCAGTTGTTTCTTTGAGGATTTGTTTTTGGGTATGACCCAGCAATCCTACTTCTGGGCATCTACCAAATGATCACAAACAAGGCCATACTAAAGCTACCAGCACAACAATGTTTATCATAGCATTATCTATCATAGCTAAGATATGGAACCAACCCCTCAGTAGATGAATGGATCAAGAAAATGTGATATATATACATATATGTATGAGTTCTATGCTTCCATCAGAAAGAACAACACCATCCCATTTGCTAGGAAATGGAAAGACTTGGAAAAAATCATATTAAGTGAAGTTACCAAGTCTCAAAGAAATTTAGGTCCCATGGTTTCCCTTATTTGCAATAATTAGTATACAATAATTAGTATACAATAATTAGGATAATCTTATCAGATGAGCTGAAAAGTTCAGAAACCATGTACAAATGACCATATAGGATGATGCCAAGTAAAATAAACCCCAAGATATGAACACAAGAGGCTTGTCTTTATTGTTATTGTTTTAAATGTACCATGTGATTTTATTTGTTGTTGTTGTTTCCTTTGTATGTTCTTTCTCCTAAGGCATATCCCCTGTTGTCACTGTGCTTGCTATTGATCCCTTGCATGTTGTATATACATATGACTAATCTGGAGGGGAAGGGAAATAACAAAATGCTGAAATAAGGACACAGTATGACCCATTGCAACAAAGATACTAACAGGACAGTATATTGGAAATGAACTTTACAACTTCGGGTGGGGGTGGGGAGGTGTGTGATGGGTGATGGGGGAAGGGGAGGAGTGTGGGAAGTGGAGTGAGGGAAGGGATAGTGGGACAAAAACAAGGAAGGGAAGGGGTAACAATGATTGACAAGTGATATACTCATTGCATTACTCACGTAACTGTAACCTCTCTGTATAGCATCTTAACAATAAAATATATATTAAAAAAATAACCAGCAAAAGTTAAGGACTGGATTCCTGGCTCAGTGGAAGATAGCCTGCCTAGGAAGCATGAGGTCGTTAGTTCAAACCCAGGTACTTCGCCTCCTCCCCTCCAAAATAATTTTGAGCCACCTTTCAAATTTGAAGCCAGCATTCTTCACAATATACTTTCTTTTCTTTCATTTCTGTGCCGTATGAATAATTGAGATTTTATGGCCTTTTCCCTCCATTTAACATCTTAATAAAGTATTTTTCTACTAAAATTGCATTTTGTTTCACAATTTCTGCTCCATTATTTATATATATATATAAATACATATATATATACAAGCATTTATATGTGTATATATAGTATATAAATATATAAAATAGCATATAAATATATAAAATAGAATATGTAGTATTTATAGTATATATACACAATAGTATACATGAATATCCACAAAAATATTGTAAATATAATATAAGCAAAAACATATTTTTTTTTTGTCGGTCATGGGGCTTGAACTCTGGGCCTGGGCGTTGTCCCTCAGCTCTTCAGCTCAAGGCGAGCGCTCTACCACTTGAGCTACAGCGCCACTTCCGGTTTTCTGGTGGTTTATTGGAGATAGGAGTCTCACGGTCTTTCCTGCCCGGGCTGGCTTTGAACCTCGATCCTCAGATCTCAGCCTCCTGAGTAGCTAGGATTACAGGCGTGAGCCACCAGCGCCCGGCCAAAAACATATTTCTAACATTAATCAGATAAAGAATCCCTGAGCCTCCCTCGTCACCCAATATGAGTCATTATTAGACTTGGAAGGTGCCTCCACCACTTCTGTTCCCAGGCATTGTTCCTTAAATTCTGCAGGATGAAGAATGCAGTGAGAGTTGGGGTCAGTTGGACTTGGTGGGGAAGAGCCAAACCTGCTGGCATCATTACTTCTCATCCTCTTATTGCTAAGCAACTATTTGAACCTGAGCAGGGCCGTGACCCAGCACTAACTTTTAACCCCACTGTGGCCATGCTGAATAAAGGTTCCTAAGAGGAAAGTGTCTCAGGTCTTAGGAAAACTAATTTTTTTCCTCTTGTCTAAATTGCTTTCAGAAAGTGAGACACTATGACCAGTGCTATCTACAGAAATTAGCATCCTTAGTCATTGCCTAGCACAGGTATGTGTAGGTAAAGTCCTGGATGATGCTTTAGTGGCAGATGATATGAGGACTCAAGCTGTGTATAACTCATCATTGTAAATTGACTTCAGAAACAATGAAGACCAAATATATGTTTAGAAGTAATGTTTTTTTCTTTTTTTTTTTGAGATAGGGTATCACTATATATTCCAGCTGACCTTGAACTCTCAACCTTCTATTGTAGAGCTGTTTCTCTTTTTAAGAATCATATCAAATGCCCTCAGGAATCTAGAATGTATTACTAAAATATACAGATTTTTGTCTTGCAGAATATAGAACTGAAAGAATAACTTTTTTGTTTTAGAATTTGGAAATAATTTAGAATTGTAGGAGGCAACAAGAAATTGCACTAAGCCAACAAGAAATGTTGATATAAATTTTGCTTTCTGCCTTTAACTCTGTTTTATTCCCTCTTTATCCAAGCCTTACAGCTTCAAAAGACATAAACTACTTTATTTGGGTAAACTGAAAAAAATGAAAAATATTCTCCAATGTATAGAAGAGATTCAGTGCAAAATTCATTTGTGACATTTGAAATTTAATTTATGATAATTAGGACTTTTTACAAAAGTTATTTCATTACTCTAATTGTTTTATATGTATAATTTATCAGATAAGAACAAAGCATTAAATATTCAATATATAAATTTGAAAAAAGAACTTAAGAATTCTGTTTTACTTTAATTCAAAAGATATTTTCATGTTTTTTTAATTTATATATTTTAACTTGGGCTGAGTCCAGTCATGTCCACTATTATTCCAGCTGAGGCAAGAGGATCTTGAGTTCATGGCTAGCCTGAGCTACATAGTAAGACCAGGTCTCAAAAAAAGTCATGTGTATGTATACATAGTGTTTAATATGAATTACATGTATAAAATATATACACAAGCCAGGTGCCTGTGGCTCATGCCTGTAATCCTAGGTACTCAGGAGGCTGAGATCTGAGGATCACGGTTCAAAGCTAGCCAGGGCAGGAAAGTCCATGAGACTCTTATCTCCAGTTAAGTACCAGAAAATTGGAAGTGTTGCTGTGACTCGAGTGGTAGAGCACTAGCCTTGAGCTGAAGAGCCCAAGGACAGTGCCCAGGCCCAGAGATCAAGCCCCACGACCAACCAAAAAATAAAAAATACACACACACACACACACACACACACACACACACACATAGATGTATTAATATAGATTACACATTGTATACAGTATATTATATTTGTATTTAGATATGTGTGTATATGTGTGTATGTTATGCGTGTACTATGGTTATACATACATACACAAATCCTTGCATAGAAGCTGCCTATGCTATACCATCCTATTGGGTGATACTTATTTTATAATGTTAAATTATTTAAAACAGCAATAGAGAAATATAGCTATGCATGGTGACTCATGCCTATAATTCCAGCTACTTGAAAGATGAACAGGAGAAGTACCGTTCAAGACCAGCTTGGCAAAACATTAGTGAGACCCCATCTCAGCCAATAGTTCTAGGCATGGTTTCTCATGCCTAATATCCCAGCAATATGGGAAGTACAAATTGGATTGTGATACCGACCTGCTTACCAAGCAGTGAGGCTGTATACCAGGATCATCCCAAAGAAAAGAGCATAATAGATATAAAAATATTTAACTTCAAAATGCTGAAAGGTTATATTTCAAGAAACAATTGTCAAATCTTTTGTGAAAACATTCTTCTGTTACTTAAATGAAGTATTTTTAGAGCTTCCATGACCTTGTAAGGGATTCATTAAAAAGTCTTCTAAAATATATGTTAACTAGGGTATAATAGTCTTTTGGATGATTTATTATGGGTTTGTTTAAATGGTAATTTGGAAAAGTTCATGAAAGTCTAGTGCAAATAACCCTACTTATTGTCTGACAATTAAGAATTTGAAAGATATCCAGTAGGAGACATTTTTACTTCAAAAGAAATTGATACATTCAGAAAAAAAGCACTTACTTTGCTAAGAATTCATTAACTGTAATAGACCTCATTACCCGTAATTTGGGGACATGTGAATAGCCCTCATGTAAAGAAGCGCCATGTTGGGTCACATCAGACTGCTGTTAGTTCTCTGATGTTGACAACCAGAGACTATTTTAGGAGGAGGGGTGGGTAGTAAAAGTGTCTCTGTCTTTGATTGTATTTTCTCAGAGGTTTAATATTATGTCAGACGAGCCTGATTTTTCTGAGAACTTTAAAGTAATTCATAAATGATGAACATGCCATTCATAAGCATATAACAGCTCTTTTGGGGTCTAGTCATGTTTTTAGTCTAGACAATTTGGGCTTACACTTGAGCCTCCTGAAAGAATGGCAGCTTCAAACAACCATGTCAGGGCTGTGGCATTGTCAAGTGTTTTGTAGTAGGACCCAGAACTGAAACGTAGGGGTCATTATCTGAAGCATCAATCATGCCCATGGAACTCCTGTTTCGGAGCATTGATGCTTCTAGTCTACCTTTATGTCCTTTTAATTTGGTCTGTTTTCATTGGTGCACACTCTCTCCTCTTGTCACATGTATGTAGGTCTTGTTTAGCATTTGAGATAGAATTATATGATAGCTCCCTAAAAGACCAAGTTGGGTATTACCGTGTTTCTCATGCTCTTCCTGATGATGCTGTTTGTTTTGGTTGCTTGCTTTCTGCAGGAACATAGAGTCTCTTTTAGTATGAAATAGCTCATGACAAGTTAGGAAGCTATGCATATGTCACCTTTCATGATTTGTGGGCTCAGAGACTGTCATCCTAGAGTCAGGTTGAGTTATTATCTTGAATGTGTGTCCTGAAAGCTGTCCATATTGACACCCACTACTCTTAGAATAAAGCTCTCCACTTTCTTTTGTTGCAAAATCCTGTCAGCCTTGGATTATATGCCAACAAATATTTCCTTTTCCCAGAACATCTGGAAAGTTCTAGGTCATCATCAATAATGCCATTCTAGCAGCTGGTAGTATAGTTTGATCTTTCCAGAAATTTTCTTTGTATTATGCAATCTTTGTGTAATTGACTATGTATTTTATGTTTGATAATTCAACTAGTACATAGTTAGTATATTTTGAAGCCTTATGTCTTTTTATTGAAGTCTCCCAACAGTGTGTAAAGAGGTAAATGAGGAGTTTCATACCCTTCCTTGTCAATACACAATTTATCTTTCAGAGTGTCTCAGTAAGATTTATGTTTATAGTTTTATATGGTTTGTCTAGAAAAAGGTATGGATTTACATGTAGTATTGTTGGTGTGAAGCAAGAAAGTACATTCTTCAAGGTTTAATATTTAGCACTACTATTCCTATAGAAAAAGTAACACAATGCTTTGTATGTCCCTCCCCCCATGGTATAACCCCTGCTTTCACTATATTTGATGTTGGTATAATTTATGGAGGGGAAGGGAAAAACAAATGGTTTAACTAGGGATACAGGTGGACCCATTGCAACAATGAGATGTACAAGTAGTTAGGTTGAAAAACCAACTTTACAACTTTGGTGGAGGGGGGAAGATTGGATAGGAGGCGTGGGAGGGATATGGTAAGGGATGGGAATGGGAAACAAAGGAGGAGGCAACAATGCTTGATAAGAAATGTACTCGTTATCTTGCCCATGTAATTGTAACCCCTCTGTATGGTATTTTTACAATAAAAAAAGAAAAAGTAACACAAATACATAAAATTCTAAAGTTTGAGCTTTTCTATCCAAGAATTATGCTTCTAGAGAAATTTTTGTCAGCAGTAGTAACAATAACAATAGCTGAAATTTGTATACTACTTTTTATGTTGTGAGCACTATTATAAGCTATACATATAAATAATTTATTACCTGATCTGATGAGTTGGTATGGTTTCTATAACTGTCTTTCTTATGAGTTGAAAAGCCGAGACACCAAAAATTTGCTCTAGTTTTGGGGTTATGGGTGATTTTGCATGTGTGGTGTGTTTTCATCTTTTCCAAGGCTTTTTCATTTAGCATATTATTATACATTTGTAAAAAAGGTTATTTATAATTATGACATTAAAGGTTAATTGCCTGTACTGACATTTTTGCCCTGTGTGAGTTAGATAAAAGTGCTAGATATATGGCACCACAATCTTGTCTGGATCTGTTCTTCTGTAGCTGTTTTTGGCACAGTAACATGGTTTCAAAGTTTCCACCAACAAATTTCATGGTTTTACTTTGTGTATTTTTTCTAGAGTTTCTGGCTAAATCCCATCTGTTTCATTGAAATAATTATCTTGTCAATTTAAGGAAGAGTATTTTGTGCAACTTCCTGTTGCTCTGTTCAGCTCTTCAGGGGCTAGCATGTTGGGATAATGTTAGCAGTTAGGCTGTTTGTCCCATTTATCTGTCCATAGCCATTTAACTTTCTGGTGCAGATTGTGCCCCTACTCCTGTCCAAGGAAATCCATTGGATCATAAGGAGATTTTTTCCTGAATATTTAGACATTTTAATGTGAATATCTTGTTTTATATAAAAGGCAGTTGAACCTGATAATCTATCATATGTTATTGTCTTAATATGTTTGCTTCATTGACTTTAAAATCCACATTGGCTCTCGGAATTTCACTCTTACTAAGATTTTCCCTATAGAAGTGAAAACATTAACCCTTATCTTCATCCCTGTTCTGGTATGCATGTTGATTCTTCATCTGACCTGCATCTAACTAGTATTTAATAAGTCAGTTATGTTTGGGTAACATGTCTGAAATGACATTTTGTTCTGACCACTTTCTGGCTTGATCTTGCATAGCTATGCTTGCAGGTTAGTCTCCTACTGCTACCATAATAAATTACTATAAATTGAGAAGCTTAAGACAATACTCATTTATTCTTCCATAGTTCTATAGATCAATAGTCCATGCATTCAACTTATTCTTCTTCCTAAAGTCCCACAGATGAAAATACACCACAGGGTGATCTGGTGGTTGATCTGCTTTTCCGTGAAGGTTCTTAAGGGAAACTGTTTTTGTGATCACGCATGATGCTTACAGTCAGTTTCTTGTGTCTGAGGAATAGAGTCTTTTTAATTTTTTTTTCTAGCTCCTGGCTGGGGCTTTGCTTTGCTCCTCTTGGCTGCTCTCATTCCATCTTGGCCTTCTCATATATCCCTGTCCAGCAACTGCTGCTACAGCCCTGCCGAGGGATGTCCTACTTCCCTCTGCTACCTCAGTGTGTTTGTAGAGCAAACATGATTAGGCTGGATTCACTCAAAAAATCAAGAATAGTCTCCCAATGTCATTTGCAAAGTACCTATACATCTTAGAAAGTAATATATTCATAAGTTTTAGGGATTAAGGTCATCTCTCAGGGGCCACTTCATCTGCAATGAATCTTAAGTCCATTTCTTTTCTTTTTTTTCCTTTTTTTTTGTCCGTCATGGGGTTTGAACTCTGGGCATGGGTGCTGTCCCTATGCTCTTCAGCTCAAGGCGAACTCTCTACTGCTTGAGCCAGAGTGCCACTTTTTGGTTTTCTAGTGGTTTATTGGAGATAAGAGTCTCACAGACTTTTTTGTCTGGACTGGCTTTGAACTGTGATCCTCAGATCTCAGCCTCCTGAATAGCTAGGATTATAGGCATGAGCCACCAGCACCTGGTTATTTATTTTCATACATGTCAACATTCCTTCCATGTGAATTCACTGCAGCTAACACCTAACCAGTAATGGGTATGTATAGTCCTGACACGAGACTGTGTGAATCTAATTGAGATTGTATAATAAATACTGTGTTTGGCATTATAGGAAGGAATAGGAGAAACTGTAGGGCTCCTTGGCACAGGCAGAAATGTTCTTTATTTTAATTAAGTTTTTTATTATGAAAATACTGTACAGAGGGGTTACAGTTACATGAGCAAGGTAATGAGCACATTTCTTATCCAACATTGTTGCCTCCTCCTGGTTCCTGTACCATCCCTTCCCTCCCACCAGAAATTTTCTTAATAAAGACTCAGAAACACAACAAATCAAAGAAAGGTAAGACAAATGGGATTGCATGAAACTGCAGAGCTTTTGCATGGCAAAGGACACAGCTAGTCAGATGAATAGAAAGCCCATAGACTAGGAGAAGATCATCATTAGCTATACAACAGACAATGGGTCCTGGAACACTACTTTGGATTTTCTTTCCCTCCCTCCCTCTCTTCCTCCCTCCCTCCTTCCTTTCTTCGTTCTTTTCTGCCAGTCCTGGGGCTTGAACCCAGGGCCTGGGAACTGTCCCTGAGCTTCTTTTTGCTCAAGGCTAGAAGTCTACCACTTGAGTCACAGTGCCACGTTTGGGTTTTTGGTAGTTAATTGGAGGTAAGAGTCTTGTGGACTTCTTGCCCAGGTTGGCTTCGAACTGTGATCCTCAGATCTTAGCCTCTAAGTAGCTAGGATTATAGGTTTGAGTCTATTGGTGCCTGGTAACTTGAGATCTTTATATGCTGGAAGAACTTGGTCAGCCTGAACAAATATGATACTGGATCAGGGTTGTTTTTTTATCTGACATTAAAAAGGCCCTGGTAACTGGATAAGAACTCAGATCTTATAATTGTGCAAGGTTTAACAAGTCAGTCATGAAATGGAGTATAGATATGTTTTCCTAAAAATAGAAATTAAGTCTTTTAGTGAGAGAAATGAGACAAAATGGAGGTTCAGTGAAACTATGGTTTCACAGCATAGTTGCTGTGTAAGATGGGTTGGAGGTGGGAGCAGTGAGCATGGTACACCAATACCATTGGGCCCCTTCTTACCGAGGCAGTCTAGTATGTCCTGACTGTATATGCATTTTATCACTTCAGTACCTATGTTTTAAATGATCACTTCATTAATTCCTTCATTAATAGTATTGTCTTTTGATCTGCTTGTATGTAATAAATCTCATGCTGGAAGGTCAGTCAGAACAACACACCTTTCTCCCGTGTCAGACTTTAAATGCCTCACATACTTTCAGACAGTCATCTTCAGAACTCACTCAGCATAGAATCATATTTTCTGTTGAATATGAAGAGCTACATTTAAAAAAAATCAATATCAGTCAGTATATGTCAGAGCCATAGAGATTGCAAAATTCTGTTCTTCTGATCCTGCACCTGTGCCTATAGATATTCTTACAAAAATGTTCATTTAAAAGAATTTTATATACACAGCCAACACTAAACTGAATATTCTTTCTGCTAGGATGTGTGTGTGTTTATGTGTGTATGTGTGTGTGTGTGTCTTGTCTATCTGTATATGTTTGTAGGTGTATATGTGTGTGTGTGAGTGCATGCGTGCGTGTGTGTGTGTGTGTGTGTGTGTGTGTGTGTGTGTGTATGGTTTTTAAGTGGATAACTTGTGTCATAAACAATTTGTCCTTAAAGTCCTTAAAAGGGGAACTGTCTTAATTGTCTTGTGCCCCTGGGGCACAGGTTATAAGAGGATCTCTCTTCTATTCCTTAGAACTGGGTCTGGTAGTGTGGCCACCTTAGAAAGATTTCTTAATTTTCTTTCCTCTTCACACTCCCTGAAGCTTGAGATGGTAACAAAGCAGCCTACAGGCTGTCCTCTTCTTGAGAAACTGATAGAGCTCTGCTTTCAGCTTCTTGATACCCTTTGCAAAGCACAGTTTGTTTTACAATAATTTTCATATTGATCCTTTTGGGTGGGGGGTGAAAAGCCCAAGTACTCATATCAATGAGTGTTACTAGCCTCTTCTGTGAAGATCTGATTAGTTTAAGTTTAGAGTAACACTGTAAACATGACTTCAGTAAAGGTTACAGGCACTCTTTGGCTCCGAAATTTCATTTCAAAGTAAGAGGTCCCTGAGGGCTAGTTTGACTTATTTAATTACACCTTATAGGACTTGTGTTAAAAACCTTCTTCAAGGCAAATTTGTAATCTAATAAAAAGTGGTAAATTGGTAAACCTTTAACATTTGTATTATGAGACAAGCGATGTAGCTCTGAATTAAATAGAGAAAATTGTAGTGATCACATTTGAATTAAAAATGACAGGATTTGTTTGTTTTTGACAAAACTTACAGGAATGAAATCTGACAAACAGTATATGTGATTGACCAGAATGATGTAATTGTTAAAGAGCCACCAAATGAAAAAGCTTATTTTCATCTCAATTAACTGTTTTGAATGTTTTCTACGTGCACAGATAAGTGCTTAATGAATGCTCACAATGTAGTTTGTGCTGGCAGACTTCTCAGTCAGGTGGTGGAGACACAGGGAAAGGGTGGAAAGCTACCACGACCTAACAAGAACAAGTGGCCTTGCTCAGGCCACAGCCGGTCACCACTAAGAGCTAGACTAGCAAATGAAGCTGAACCTTCTCTTCACCCCATTTGCCTGGAGGATGGCTACTGCTCTTTCAAGGTTTAACTATGACCTGGGAAACTCCTCTAGAATCTTCTTTAACCTTTCTTGCACCTTCTCCCCTAGAGAATGCAAAGGATTCTCTTGTTCCAGCCTTTGCAGTACTACAAGAGGTACAGTGCACCAGAATAAGTACAGGAGTGGGGACAGTCTGGGCTATCCACAGTGGGAGAAAAACTCATCACACTTAGAAATCAAAATGATCAAATATTAAGTATCTTATACCATTTGTCAACAGCCAAACTCTGATACGTAGCAGTATATGTTTTTCTTTTTATAAAAAAATCAGACTTTTAACATATCAAGTTGTAATCGGTTTGAAGGGAATCAGGTTTGAAGGGAAATTTAATAGACATTGAATTAAGAGAAAGGATGAAAAGCACCCTTTTCTATGTACTTATAGGAGGGACTGTCACAGTTTTAAGACTGAAAAAATTTAAGTTTTTTATAAACTATCTATGGAGAGTATTCCTCTTTTCTTTTCTGTTTTTCTCCCTGATTGCACACAACCAATACAGTGTTCATACCACTCTTGACCCAAACTGGTTTATCCCATGACCAGCAAACAAATTGTCTGACTTGTTTCAGCAGTCAATGAGCTTTCTAAGTATTCACTTCCAAGTGCTGTTCTTATTTTCTCTGGGACCAGTAGCAAACAACATCAGCTTGGCATTTGTTTGAGGTTATACATTGAGCAAAATACTGTATTAGGATGATTTCCCCCCCCCCCATAGTCTACAAAATAACTTCAGTATCTTTGTTCTATTTCATTCTCACCAAGCAGCCCTTGGGTTATGCATTTTGTTTTTACATACTTATGTGACAAAAGTATTGCTATGATTGAGGGTGTCTATCCTCTGTTCCCCTCTAGTAACTTGACTGTCTCCTTTGAGTTTGTATTCTCATCCCTAGCCCATGGTTCTGTCACAGGATCTAGAAGCCTGCAGTGGTTGGCCTGTGTCAGCACATGAGCTCTATGACAGTGCTGACTCACTCATTCAACAAATATCACCCACAAAGATGACATTGGTGCAGGCCTGCAGAAAGGAAGGATTGAAACAAGTGGATATTTGGGTAGGGATGTGGAGGAGAAATTTTCAGAAAGAAGAAACATAAGAATTAATTATTTGAGATATGAGAAGTGAGGTCAGGGACAGAAGATTGTGAAGGGCCTTCTAGACCATTATTTGTGTGAGATGGCAGACCCTTAGAAGGTTTTGAGTCAAGGTAAACATGACAAGGTTTTGCAAACATTTTAACAAATTACTCTGCTTTCTCAGTTGAGAACAGTGTGTTGGGCTCAAGAACAGAAGCAGAGAGATCAATCATGAGGCAATTTAAATGATTACTTTCCAAACAAAAGAAATGGTAATGAGATAATGAGGTTAGGCTGCAGTGGTAGAGATGGAGTAAAGTATAGGATTTGGGTTTGTATTTTAAAGGCTAGCTCAGTGGACTTTACAGAAAGGTTAGATATAGAATACGTGAACTGTGTGTGCATGCATAAGTGTATATGTGTGTGTGTGAGAGAGAGATTGAGAATGTATGTACACTTGTAGTTCTCACAAAGGAAATGGTGAAAATAATGGAGTCCAGGATGACTCTTAACAGTTTTCACCCTAGAACTTGTGTTTCCACACAGTAAGATGGGGAAAATGGAAAGCCTGGAGCTTAGTCGTAGGCATGTGTACTTGGAGATGTCTAGTAGATAGTCCAGAGGAGCTGATAGTGAGGCAGTTGTATAAAAATCTGGAATTGGCTCTGTAGAAGTTCAGATTGGGCAAAATATGGAGTCTGCATCTAACAGAAGGCTTAACCTCCATGGAAGGAATAGATGAAATTAAAGGAGTGAACATTGATGAAAAAGAGAAGAGAATGTTTGAGTGGATACCAGGTCTCTCTGATATTTAGCCATCTGGGTGCTGAAGAAGAATGGGTGGAGGAGCTATGGTGGAATTTCAGAGTGGTAGGAGAAAGCAGGAGATGTACTAGCCTGGAAGCCAAAGGAAGAAAGGAGAAAAAGCAGTGGTGTGAGGGGCTCTGAGGCCAGAGCCCTAGATTCATTCACTGTAGGCTTCTTGAGATGCTGAAGAACAGCTGTGATGAGGTGAAATTGCTGGAGACCTGACTGGACTGGATGCAAGAGGCAGAGGAAAGAGTGAAATTGGAGATTGTGAAGACTCTATTTGCATATACAGTTTGATGATAGACCCTGTTTGCATGTAGAGTGAGAGGAGCCAAGGCTAGCAGAAAGAGTAGAGACCTTCAAGAGCAGATTTTAAAAGCTTGCTGGGAGAGCTAAGTACAGTGGCTCATGCCTATAATACTAAGTAGAGATTTGGAGGATTGCAATTTGAGGCCATCCTGGGCAAAAAGTTCTTAAGTTTCTATATTAAGATTCCAATAGGTAGATATTGTACTGAGTGCCAAGCATTGCAGCTGTGTGGAAAATGTAAATAGGAGGATTATGATCCTGGCTAGCTCAGGCAAAAACAGAAGGAGACCAATCCCAAAAACAAAGTAGAAAAGAACAGGGCACATGGCTCAAGTGGAGGAGTGTCTATTTCAAGAGCAAGGCCCTGAGTTCAGTTCTCCAGTACCACCAAAATGAGCAAGTAAATAACCGTAACAGGAGATCATTTAAGAAAGGTAATCAAGTGGGAAGACAGGAGTTAGTGGCAGGAAGAGAGAGGAGAGAGTACCAAGAATGAATTCTTCATGTCCACAGACACAGTTCGTTCTTGGAAAGGAATGTAGTAAGATTACCTGTAGCAGTAGGAGGGAGAGCAGATGATACAGACAAGGAGATAGTAGCCAGGTAGTTGTAGGGGGGAGGAGGACTTGTAGTAGGTCTCTTCTGAGTCTTTTATTTTCTGAGTTCAGAAGCAGGAACAATGTGGTCAGCTGGAAGGGAAGAAGATGAAGGAGGTTTGAGCAAAGAGAGGTGAGATAGAGTGGAAGACCAGACAACTGTGTCTGCCATGCAGTAAGAAGAGCCTTCTTGAGGTTTGTGAGTGTAGATATAGATGCAGACGCAGATCATATGGCATGGTGTGTGATTTCCTCATCTGCTGGGAAAATAAAACATGGTTCCCATAAACGAGAGAGAATTATTCGGTAAGCCACTATGTGTTCAACCAGCAGAGTTACGTTCCCAGAGCATGGTTCATCTGCTGCCCCTTCTTTAACAAATGGACATTGGTTCCTCTACTCCCTCATACCTGGGAACACCTCTTTTGCCCTTTCTCTTGTCTTTTTTTTTTTTTATTGTAAAGATACTATACAGAGGGTTACAGTTACATGAGTGAGGTAATGAGTACACTTCCTCTTGAACATTGTTAGC
>NW_012267284.1:3626478-3669347 GCF_000151885.1 Dipodomys ordii
TTCAGTTGGGGTGGTTGCGGGCTGGGTTGGGCGGCCCCGCCGGGTCGTTGTGATCGCGATCTGGTGGGTGGTCTGCCGACAGGTTCCTTTGTCACGCTGCTGGTGCTGGGCGGCTTTGGCGGGATGGAGCCTCTCCGCTCCGGTGGAGAGTGAGGGGTGGGGGTGGGATCCTCGTGGAGAATCCCGGCTGGTAGGTTTCTCTGTTTCTGGCGATCCGCTGTTCTGCGAACCGGTGCGAGCGGCCCCCTGTGTCTCTGAGGCTCTGGCAGCCCCCGCCCCGCCGGCTGGCCGGCGGCTTGGCGCACTGCCACGCGGCCAGTAAAGGTTGGGGGAGGGGTCTTCGCTCTTCTCTGTTCTGAAATTCTTCTTTTCCTCTCTTTCTTTTTTTGTTATTTCCCACCTCTGGTTTTTCTCTGAGTGTTCGTCTTTTTGTTGTTGTCGGTCTCTTGGGGAGATTAAGCGTTGGAACTCGAACTCTCTTTTTGGTTGGAGAGAGCTGTGGCGTTTCCCTACTGCCCCGTCGCCATCTTGGTCCCCCCTCTTTCTCTTGTCTTTTGATTGGCTGTGTTATTCTTAACTCTCCATCTATCTGCAGAAGTGATGGCTGAGAGAGCTGGACTGGACTTAGTGGAACATGTGGACAATCTTTAGCTGCTGTAGATCCCACACCCTTGTGACTGCAAAGGCCTCTGCAGAGCATTGAGTCAAGATAGATTCTCTTAGCTGTGTTAAAAGGTAACTTGATCAGGAGAAAGAGAAAAGACAAATGTGACAGGTCAAATTGGGCATCTTTATTAGAAAGCTGGTGTCTGCAGGCAGACTCCTGTCCCAAAGACCTGCAGTCCTGCAAATACACTTAATACTGTTGGAAAACTGAGCCATGGGAGCTGGAGAGGAAAGAAAAAGAGAAAAACAATACCAACAAACCAGATCAACTCAAATGGAGAGCTGAAGTGGGATGCCATGTTCACCTGAGGAGAACCAGGAGACAGGACAGGAAGGCGATGATGGAGTCTGAGCTGATCTGGGCCTAAATAGGGTCATGGCAGGGAGCAGAGTCACAGGGAGCTTGAGAGTTCCTGAACCAAGATTGGCAGGTCCAGTAATCTATTGTCCAAATCCCTGCCCTGCCTCTAGGAACTCAGGCATGCCCATTACCTGGGAGGTAGGATTTCGCTGCCTCCACAATGAAGACAAGATGGTGCCAGTTAAATCCAATTCCCTATCATCCACCATGTAGCCAAGAAGGCACCAATTAGATCCAACATCACCACTTCAGCTGGAGTCCCATTTCAAATGAATGGGTGGTTTGGTCCAGGAAATGTCAACTTGGAAGCCATATTTAGAGTTGATTTTTAATGTTTTCCTCCATGTGTCCTGTTATTTTTGTCTCAGTTGCTTCATAAAAGATTTTTTTCTGTCCTGGATTCTCTAATTCCCTGTTTTCTGACCAATAAAAATATTATTTTAAATATAATAATCTGTACTGTGTAATTTTGGCACTTAAATAGAATTCAGATTTGTCCTAAGGACTTAAAATTTAGATGAGAACAGACATTAGGATAAATAGTTCGACTTTATATAATATAATTTTTTAGGTTTTAGGAGATATATATGTATGTATACACACACACACACACATACACACACACACACACACACACATATATATTACAATGCTTATTTCACTATAAGTAAGGAACTATTTCACAGTGTGGAGTATTCTTACTATTTTTTTGTGGTGCTGGGAATGGAACCAGGGCCTTATGCATGCTAGAAAGGTTCTCTACCACTGAGCTCTGTCCTAGCCTGAGAAAAATATTGAGTCCAGTTTTTCCTCCCATTTAATCGAATTGCTGTTTGTAGATTGAAATTTTATCAACATCTTCCCCCCCATAGTGTATAATTTCCATATATAGTGATGGGAGGATGTTGTATATGTATGTGTATAGATAATCCTTTTTATTGTCTGCAATAGTTATTAGGTGGAATGTCTATTTTTAGTTATGCTTTTCCTGCATCACTTTGTTTGGGAGCCCTGGATGCAATAGTTAGTTTCGTTTCTCTTTTTCACCAGCATGATTGTTTCCTTTAGTCCCATTTATTTTTGTCAAGTTTCCCTTTGTGCCATCAATCTGTCTCATTTGTGCACCAGTTCTGTTTCTGTTTCTTTTTTTCACAGCTGCAAAGAGCCATGGTTGGTCTTTTATTTGGTTGATTTTCATTCTTGATGCATATACAAACCACTGTAGTATGCATTTTTGAATCTTATATGTGTCTTCCAGATATAGCTTTACATTATTATGAAGATATTTATCATTTGGGCAGCTCAGAAAGGATCTCTTCTTGACACTTTCTGTTTACATTGTGCAGTATTCAGACAGCAAGCTGTCAGATAACTTGCTATTAAACCATCTTCCATTTTAATGTTGAATAATTATATACATCTTATCATTAATGAAATATCTCTGTTTTGGTGGTCTGTTCTTGGTGGTGTTACTGTTCAAAAGACCTGCTATTTTACCAGTTGTAGTGACTCCATGTCTATAGGTATCATATTTCTCTTTCATTAAATTTTGTTATATACACATGTCAGTATTTCAATTAGTAAGGAGAATAGAATTCCATAAATTAGATTGGAGGGTGGAAGGCAAACAATAAGCAAGTAAATGAAACACATTCTTTAAAAAAAATTCTTAAAACTCAGGGTCTGAAGATGGAGCTAAATTACACTGGGTGTGGGAATTAGATGTCTAGTAGACATCCAGTGGGCATTTGAGTAGGATTTGCATATATGATTCTAGATTTCAAGAGTAATTTGGGCTGGCAATAATTTGGGATTCATGGTTATAAAAATAATATTTTAGTTAGATAAGGCCTGGTTTGTGTTTTTTTTATGAGCCATTGTTAACTAGGTGTTAAAGGTTGAAAGTTGGATTAATCAGTATCTTTGTGCTATTGATCCGTGATAGGGAGATGGGGAAGAAAGACAAGTGAGTTCCATAGTGTTTGTACTAGTTTACATGCTCATCAAACACTGTAGAGTTTCTTTCCCCTTCAACCTTGCTATCATTTGTTGTTGTTCTATTCTGACTTGAGTTGGATGAAATCTCAATGTCATTGTAATTTGTACTTCTCTATGATCAGGAATGTTGAACATTTCTTCAGGTATTTCTTATTCATTAGTACTTCATGTATATAACTTATCCAGAATTATTTATTTTTTCCAGTACCAGGACCTTGAGTTTGCTCAGCTTGCATGTTCTACCAATATTCTTTCACTTGAGCCAGAGCCACCTCTAGCCCATTTCTACTTCGAGAATTGTCTATTCAGTTCATTTTCCTACTTATTAATTAGGTCGTTGATTCTTTGGAAATTTCATGGTCCCAGTTGTCGTCCTCCTCCTTTTCTTCTGCTTCCCCCTCCCAGCTCCTCCTCCTCTTCCTGCCCTCCTCCCCCATTACACCCCCCTCCTCTCCCTGCTCTTCCTCCTTTTTTTTGTAGTACTGGGGTTTGAATTCAGTGTGTCATAGTATGCTAGCACTCAACCACTTGAGCCACATCTCCAACACTGTTTTTTAGCTAATTACTTTGGTAATGTATTCTAGCAAACTTTGCTGACCTTGTTCCTTCAGATCTCAGCTTCCTGAGTAGGTAGGATTGTAAGCTATTGGTGTCTAGCTTGTTCTGGTTATTAATCCCTTGTTAGATGTATAGCTTGCAAAGATTTTTCTCTGATTTTGATGGCTGTCTCCTCAGTCTACTATTTCCTTTGTACAGAAGCTGTTTAGTTTGGTGCAGTCTCATTTGTCAAACCTTGTTCTTACTTGCTGAGCTATTGAAGTTCTGCAGAAAGTTACTGCTTATGCCAATATGTTCAGTCTTTTTCCGATTCTTTCCTTTAGTAGTTTTAGAGTTTCAGGTCTTACATTAAGATCCTCGATTTACATTGGATTAATATTGGTATAGGGTTGGATACAAAGAGCTAGTTTCAGTCTCCTTCAGTTTTTCCAGCACCATTTACTGAAAAAACTATCTTTTCTTCATTGTATTTTTTTGGCCTCTTTGTAAAAAAAAAATCAGATGGCTACAGCTGCATAGAGATATATGTTTCTGTATGTCTGTTTTTTTTTCTTTCTATATGTTTGTTTTTGTACTAGTATCCAGCTTAAAAAAAAACTATTTCTCTGTAGTATAAATTGAAGTCCAGTGTTGTGATATCCTTTATCACTTTTTTTTTTTGCCCAAGATTGTTTTGGCTGTTTGGGGTCTTTTGTGCTTTTGCATGAAATTTAGAATTGATAATTCTAATTTTGTTAAAAATGATGTTGAGGTTAGTGAAGATTTCATTGGATGTGTTCATTGCTTTCAGTAGCATAGCCATTTTCATAATATTCTGCCAACCAAAGACCATGAGATTCTTCCCATTTTCTGGCTTTTCAACTTCCTTCCTTAAGGTTTATAGTTTCCATGATAAAGGTCATTCAAATCCTTGGTTACCTGTGTGTGTGTATGTATGAATGTATGTATGCATGAATGTTAAGATCTGATAGAACTTGGAAGCAGATCCATTCAATAATGGGTTTTTCTTTATTGGGAGACTATTATCGCTTCAATATTATTGTTATCGATCTATTTAAGCAGTTTATATCCTCTTTGTTGAATTCTGACAGGTCTACACATATAGAAATGTATTCATTTTTGTAAATTTTTCAATTTATTTGAATATAAGTTTCAAAGTTTTCCTTCATAATCTGGATTTCACTGGTGTTTGTTATGATACCACCATTTTCATCTTGAACATCTGCTAACCTGTGAGGGTTTTTATCCCCCTTCCATCTTTTAACCAGATTGGCTAAATGTTTACCAATGTTACCACCTTCTCACAGAACCAAGCTTCAATGATTCTTTACATGGTTAATTTCATCTCCATTTCATTTATTTTTGCTGCCATCTTTAGTATGTCTTTCTCTGTGTTAATCTTTTATTGGCTAAGACTTGCTTTCTTGTCCTGAAATATTAATTTTGTGGAAAGTTTCAGAGGCTAGGGAGAAAGATATGTATTATGCTGCTGGATGAAATACCCTGTAGATGTCTGTCAAGTCAGTTTGGTCTATAGTGTCATTTTATTCTGATGTTTCTTTGTTGAAAAATTTGTCTGGCTAGTCAGACCTGCAGACTATTTTCTAATTTTCTTTTAACTTTCTGTTTTGCCATACTTTTCAGCTGTCTAACATCTGTCGTGATTCTCAGTGTCTTCTTCACTTTTACAGTTTCAATCCTTTATTACTCAGACTCTACCATCTTGCCATGTCCTTCAGTTCATAACTCTAGTTAGATTTCTAATGAAGTATTGCCTGTGTGTCCTTGCCAGTCTGGGCCTTGGTTGTTGTCTTTTTTCCTCTTCCCTTGAAGCTGTGATGACAGGGTATCACAGCCAGCTTTCTGATTGGTTGAGATAGTGTCTTGTGAATGTTGGCCTGGATCTTTGTGTCTTTCTATCGCCACCTCCCAAGTAGCTAGTAATACAGATGTGAACTACTACCTAGCCTACTTTGTCTTGTGTTATTTTGAGTAACATAAGGTTACCTTATGTAGTTTTTATTTAAATAATAGGCTTTTAGAATGATTACTTAAGGAAAAATGTAATAATTTCTTAAAATTTGAAAAACTAAACTAAATCTACTAGCAATTCGACTAGTTACTATGTCTTTTAGACTTGTTCACAGAGACTCTGGGTGTCCTGGACATATTCTGAGTCTAGCCAGGAAGGAATGTACGTTGTTTAGAATATACTGAATGTTAGAGTAATTGCATTTGTGCCACTGTCTAAGTATGTCAATAACTGTGAAATATAAGTGATTTTTAATGTATTCATTACTTGGTATCATCCATTCTATCTTCTTCATTAGTGTAGACAATTAAATTCTATTATTAATTTTTGCTGCTTCTACTTAGGTAACAGAAATTTCTGAAAGTGATACATAAGTAAGTTATTGATAAGGAACATTTTGAATGTACTTAGGGTGCTTCTCTGAACATTGCAATGAGTTGCAGATTTGTATTTTATTTATTTATTCTACTGTGAATTAATTCTAAGGCTTTTGTGTTTACTAAGCAAGTGTTCTACCACTTCAGCCATTCTGAGCCTGAAACTCTGACTATTGTTAGGTAGTTGTACAAGGAGTTGCCATTTAACAAAGCAGTTTATGAATGCAATGTATCTTGAACAGTGTTACCCCTTTCAACATTCTTTCCTCTCCTCACCTCTTCCCTCCCTATTCTTAATTTTGTAGGCTATACATTGGTTTCTTGTGTGCATTTTCCTTATCTCCTCTTCATCTGCCTCTTTCTCCTTGACCTTACCCCACCTGTCTTGAGTACCTGCTTCCTGGTGTTTTATTTTGCAGAACTTTGATTTGGGCTTTCTAATGACTTACACTGTTTGAGATCTTCCTTGAATCTTCTTTATTTAAGTTAATACATTTGTGCGCACTGACATAGCACCCAACATATTATGAGTTTGTAAGCTAAATCCTATTTCTAAATATAAAGGAAGACATGGATCCTGTGTCTCTCTGGGCCTAATTTACTTTACTTAACATATTTTCCAAATCTTTCCATTTCTTTAAAAATGGTACAATATCATTCTTTCTCATGAATGGTAAGATTCTATTTTTAACACAAGTTTGAAAATCCTTTATCTGAAAACTTTTGGATAAGGAATTCATAGCTGGTAAAACCTTTGCAAGTACTCCAAAATCTCCAAAAAGTAAGGAGAAAACACTTTTGGTTCCGAGTCTTTTGGGTAAAAATATTCACCTTGTATGGGAAATTTACTGGAAATTCTTTGCAGTTCAGGTGAAATAATCTCTCTAGAAATTAAGCAACCTTTTGTTTCAAACTGGATTCATTTATTTCTGCTATAGTAGCTCATTCAGTAATACTCCATTTATCTGCTCATTTTCCAAAATAAGATAGAATTTTCCAGGTAACTGATCATAAATTAGTTTTCTGGGTAACTGAGTCTTATACCTTGAAGAACTAAAAATCTTTTAAATGTAACCATTTTGATAAAACATTTTATGAAATATATATGTAAAACCATCTTTCTTTATATTGTTTTGAAAATTAGCAAATACTTAATGTAATGATTTTTGCCATAATGTTGAATCATCAACATTAATATTACTTTTTTAACATGGAGCATTTGGGCACCATGCCTATTGTTACAGGTTTCTCCTCGGTTAGACCGTGAGTAGGCCTCCATATTGTCTTCAATTGTCTTTGCCTCCCTTAATCCGACTGCATTTTTTTCTCCATGCCTTGCTAGGATTTTGGGGGTTTGGTAAATCAGAATCTAGGCAAATCCAAGTAAAGTCTTAAGGAATACATTTTATTTATTTATGTATTTTTGCTTTTCACCAGAAGTGTCAGGAATTCAGTAATAACTGGGAACAAACATATTCTATTCCCAGCTGTGTTAATCTTCCCTTGTCCTTCACTTTCTCTTCACAGAGGAGTAACCTAAGCTCTAAGAGAAAGTATGAGCATCTTCCAAGCTTCTATGTAGCAGTGTAGTCTCCTTTCTCCAAATTCAGTGCTGTTTTTATTGCCCTGTTGACTTCAGGAAACTGTTGTAAACATTGTTGATGGTCTTGATAATCTTATTGCTCACCTCTTTCATAGGCCAGGCTTAGAGTTGTCCAAGATTTCTTCACCAACATTCCAAGCATTGGCCAGGCTTGAATGGTTTGTTCCTTGAATATCTCCAAGGTCTTTCTGGCTACTCTCATCCTTGTTAAGTGATTCATTTCATACTCTTGTCTTCTGTCCTCCCTTCTCATTTTGACACAATCTCCTCAAAGGCACCATGCATTTGGCTGCTGTAAGGCTTTACTACACTTTAAAATATTTACATTTACTACACAGAGTAAATATGGGGGAGAGGGAGAGACTGCACAAGCATGAAGACTTGAAGGACAGAAAATGGGTACCTTTGCATAAAGATCAAGTACCCAAACACATATTAAGAGTACATGTATTGTGCACATACAGGTGTACAAGAAAATGACTCAACCATTGTAGCTATCCTAATCCATGTGACCTACATAGAAGAAGGTACAGAGTACACCCAGCTTGCACTGGTGGTTGGTGTTTTCAGCCCCCGTCACTTGCATAACAGTAGGTGTCTGCTGGCCCAGTTTCTGTTTAGAGTTCCATTTTAACCTGGGCAGCACTATATAGAGCCCCCAGCATGGCTGGAGGGTGTGGTTTCTAACTTTCTAACTGAACAGCTATGTAAGATTCTCTGGTGGAGATGGGGCATGGGTACGAACGGATAAGGAGGGTTTCTGTTCTATATACTTCTAAATGTGTGACTTTTATTATTCTTATGGCTTTGACAAGATAAATTCTATTTCCCTCAACAATCAGGCTTATGTAATAAGGAGTGCTTTAAAGTTTTTTAAATTAGCACTCTACAGAGAGCTTCTTTGTGACATTTCCACAAATGATGCATAAATTGTACCCTGATTAAATTCACCCTCTCTATGACTCACCCTCAGCATCCTTCCCTTTTCCAAAACAATTTTAATGAGTTTTATTGTGTCATACATAAATACATGTATGTTGAGTGTATTGGGTTTTGAACTCAGGGCCTTGCATTGCTACACTGGTAATTTTGTCACTTGTACCATCCCTGGTGCTAACTGATTATTTTTGAGATAGGTCTCATGAACTTTACTGCCCAGGGGCTTTGAAATGTGATCCTTCCACTGTCAGTCTCCCAAGCAGACGGGATTAAAAGCATGAGCCACCAGTGCCCACCACTGTTGTCCAACTGTTTTCATACATGCTTATAAAGTTCCCAGACTCTATTCATTCACCTTCATTCACCCTTTCCATTGGTCCTCTCCTCCACTCCTCTGTCCTATCACAGAACCTGGTTTACTTTCCTTCCATTCTTTTGTACATTTTAAAAAACAGCCTAATGCATAGAATGTGCTGAAACTAATTGTCATCATAAGATTTCTTCCTTTCTGGAAGTCTGCATAATATTCTATTCAGTGTGCACCCCACATTTTCTTTATCTGACCATGGAAATTTAGATGCTTCCCTATCTTGATGATTGTGAGTGCAGATATCACTTCAGATCCTGATGCAGTTTCTTTAGCATAACAAGAAGTATTACTGCTGGTCATAAAGTGGTTCTATTTTACAGATTCTGGAGGCACTCCACACTGCTTTCCATTGTGGCTGCACAGTAGAAAATTCGCACCAACAGTGAGCAAAGTTTCCTTTTTCCACATTGCTACCAGCATTTGTTGGCTTGTGGGTTTTGGATAGTAGTTGTCCCAGCAGGTGTGAGGAATATCTCATCATTGCTTTGGTTTGCATGTCCTCTTTATTATTCAATTACTTTTGGTCTTTGTTTTTCATGTTTAAGACTCTTCCTAGTTGTCTCTCTTACCCCTGAATATGACCTGCACACTTTTGAAAAATGAGTCATCTCATTTCAGTGGGGTTCTCCATCTGTTCATACATATGATGTATGTAGTTCTTTTACATTAGGGTTCTCCATATTTCCCTAGCAAAGCTAGAAAGCTATTTTTATTAGGCATAAAAGAGACTTTAACTCTAAGAATATGAGACATAACATTGACTTATCTTGGGAGGCTTTATCAGTTCTGACATTTATTACTTATTGTGTTTTTAAAATATTAACGTTCTCTAATATTTTGGATGCAGGAAGCTTTATTAGAGGAATGGAAAGCACATGCCTTGTCTGTTTTTGAGGGAGAAGGATTCATTTTCCAGGGTCATTACAGTTTCTTCCCCAAAGTTCACCATGATTTAGGGGTTAAATGTGTTTTAAACTAAAAAATGGCAGCTTATGTTTTCTTTTTCTGGGTGAATTATGTAGAGAACTTATGTAGAGAACTCGTAAGAGAGTCTTCATTACTCTGAGCCTTCATTTGGATGTGATAATAGGTCATTTTCTTCATCCTTACTTATAGGGAAACCACTTTATATAAAAATAATTTGAATGCTTTTGACTATTGCAAAAAAGTAGGCAGACATTTCAGAGAATGCTCAGTTTCCTTAGGAAGAGAATGGTAGATATTTTCTCAATATTGTGTCACTAAATGATGCTAAGGGTCCTGTAAAGTAGGAAGGAATGCATTTAGCCTTACAATTTAAGTTAATAAAAGTTACCAATTTATTTGAGAACTATCAAAATGAATACACTAAGTCTTATGCATTAATTTTCCTTAGAGTGAGTGTGTTAAGTGTGTGCAGCTCTTTTATTGAATTAAAATAAAACTATACTAGGTATATAAATCTTTATGTTGACTTGTTGGCTTTGTTTTAATGTGAATTTTATATTATTCTAATTAGGTGCTTTAGTGTTGAATATGATGTTTATAAATCTGTGACTCTCATTCCTGTTTTTGACATCATTTGTGCCCTGTGCCACAGAGTGGCATGTAGAAGGATAATTCAACTGTAAATCAGAATCATTCTCCAGGCTGCTACCCTACTTATTAGCTATATGGCCTTAACCTCTCTGGAGTAAAAGTTTCTCAGCAATAAGAGCCTTCTGTAACTGAATGCTTTATTTCTTTCTCTATTGGTAATAGACCCTTGTTTTTGATAAATTCATGTAGTTCTTTTAAAATTAATAAACAAATAACATACACATTGTATATATATGTGTGTATACATCATTATAAATATATAGTTAATATCTCTAGGACCATATATAGTTAGCAATTTGAACATTATCATGAAAAATGAAAGTTTGTCTCTGCTCCTACTTAGAGCAGGTTAAGAGAAAACCTTTTACTGTTCAGTAATAATATTTGGCACAAGTAAGTGCCCATGTGTATCCACATAAATCGACATGTTTGCTAATCAGAAGCTTTCTCTGCTCTCATCTCAGAAATGTTGTTGTTCAAACATACTTAGTTCTAGTCAATGTCTGGTACCTCCAACTTATAAATTAAGAAATTTACCTTTTAATTCTTTACCTTTTTTCTCTTCATTTTTTCCTCATCATGTTAGAATTAGAAGAGTAACTTAAAAAATTATTATAAAAACAAAAACCAAGAAAAACCTCTTGTATCCATGTCTTGGAGTTCATTTTGGTTAACATCATCATATATAAAATATGATCTATAGCTCAAGTTGAAAAAAATTTTGATAGAAAAAAATTCATGAAAGAAAAAAATTCATGAAAGGAAAGTCTAGGCTTGGTGATAAATGCTTGTAATCCCAGCCGCTTAGGAAGAAGAGTTAGGAGGATTGAGTTTCAAAGTAACCAGGGGTTGGGGATGGCAGGGAATTGTTGAAACCCCATTTCAGAAGCAAGCTGAATGTGATGGCTTGTGTCTGTCATCCCAGCTGTCTATCATTCCAGCTATGTGGAAAGTACAGTTGAGAGGCTCTCAGTGGAAGTCCTGCCCAGACAAAAAGTGTAAGACCCTATGTGAAAAATAAAACAAAAGGGCTAAATTGTGTTGTTCCAGTGGTAGAGTACTGTGCTTAGCAAGCACCAGACATTGGCCTCAATCCCCAGTGATGAAAAACTGTGTGTGTGTGTGTGTGTGTGTGTGCACGTGCATGCATGCACACGTGTATAAATAAATATGTAAATAAACCAAACGTTAACAGTGCTGAGTTTGAAGTAATTTTTTCTGTTTTTTTAAATTTTTAATAATTGACATTCTATTGGGAAAAATCCATTTAAATTAGAAGTACATTTTGAAGTAATTATCAATCAGTAGTTATTTAACTCAATCATAAAACATATTCTTTATTGAATATTAAATCACATCTCATTAAAAGATATTATTGTTATTTTTCTGTCTTTATTTTTTAATTGAAGTATAATTTATATATATTAAAGTGCACAGATTCTAGCTATACCCTGTGATGAGGTTTTTATTCACTGCACTTAAAATATAAAACATTCCAATAATCTCATATAATCCTCAAGGCCCTCTTAAATCAGTCCCTTCCCTCCTCCCAGGTAAGCATTCCTCTGATACATGTGAGCAAGGATTGGTTTCTTGCCACATGTACTCTTATACATGATGTCACTCTGTCCTCCTTCACTGCTGTTGCATACCATATTTTCCTTCTGTTAAGATTTAAGTAATTGGTGCACACCTAGAGAGGGTCAGATTCTGGGTCCTTAGCCTTTGTGACCCCAGAGTTCTTTTCCTGAGCCCTTTGAATGCTGCTTTTCAGGGTTCCTGATAGAAATCTTTCTTGAGCCTTGTATGTGTTGCTTTTCAAGATTCCTGATAGAAATGGGAAGGAAATGGACTTGAGAGTCCTGCTGAGCATTTTTTTTGGGGGATTGTTGTTGCTATTTATTGTGTTCCTTATGTGTGAGTTCTTCACTACAACACCATGGTACTCTACAAATTGTGGCCAAAAATATCCAGTTTACTGTTGGCAGATATTTGTGACTGACTCTCTGCATCTTGCCAGAAATGAGTTTCTGGATTTGAGAGAATCTGTGGGAGAATTTGAACATTGACAGGCATTGAGGTGTTACTTCCCAGAAGGCCAACTTCCCCAGCCTGACAACCAAGTGGTCAGGTGTTGATTCAGCCTATGAGACTAGATCCCCATCAACCCTGCTGTTATTTTACTTTCCTGTCCATAGCCAGCCTCCATTCTCTTTCTCCAAAGTTTCCTGTGTATCTTTGCAGAGGGCAAAACTCTCCAGAGGCACTCAAGGACATCAGGAAGTTGGAACATGACTAAATACTTTATCTACTTGGTACGGAGGTCTTAGCAAAGATTTGAGACATAAAGGTTTCAAACATATCTTTGAATGTTTCTGTGGAATTTTAATGGGACACTGAGAGAGGAGCTGAGTTGTTGGGGGTCTTGCCATTACTAATTGCAGTATGAGAAGAGTGTCACTGTAGCAGCTGTAGTCCAGGCCAGCAGATTCCTTCTCTGAAGACTGGTTTGGCGATTGATGGACCTGCCTGGCTCACTTAGAGCCAGGGCACTTCTCATTTGTTTTTAGACTCCTGGCACCTGGTATAATTCACAATATGTAACAGGTGCTCAGTAAACAGCTGTAGAATGAATGACTGAATGAGGTAATTATCACGATGGCAATCATTTACAGCTAGGAGAGTCCTGGGAACCAGTGAGATTAGGAGTTATTGCATACATCCCATAGCTCTGCACCTCAGTGCATACAGGATCCACAAGCCTGGATGAAGGCTGCCCATTCTAGGATGACAAGTGACAGCCAAGATTTAGTCTCAGTCTGGGGTTGAGCTTGGCATACTAGAAGACACAAACCTCATCTATTGGAGCAGTGACTGCTTAGCTGAAGCCAATAGATACATGGTGACTATCTTCCAAGTTTTCAGATTTAAAGCAAAACTGGGTGGTGAAATGTATGATATTTTGAGGAAGAGGTAAACAATACATACAGATTAGATAGGCCTTCCTGTTGGCCTCTGGTAGAACATACAAGAAGAGGTCCAGGACATAAGGAACTTCTAGTTCAGAAACCGCTGGAAGGAAAAGCATCTGACAGTATGGAGGAGGAGCAGTTTCAAACCTGGAGAGAACAGTGAATCTGAGCATGGGAAGACTTTCAGGAACTCTGGGTAAGGTTTTGGGTGCTTGCTCTATCTGCCATACAGAAGAGTCCAGGAATGGGAGAAAGTGGATTTCTATGAACCAGGGGGAATGCACATGGACTTGGCATGGACCAAAGGGTTTGCAGTGGAATTTAAATGACATTTGGACCAAGATTTTTTTTTTTAATTTGTTTTCGAGAACTTTGGCAAGAAAAGAGCCTAGCTTCAAGTAAATTAATGTGTGGGTTTGAAACCATCACTCATGTAATAAATTACTCTGTATAAAATACTTTAAATGAGTACTTAAATTTTTACAAAGAATTTACATGGAACTGTAACGGAGTCACAATTTTTATACCATTGCTGTGCTAGGATGGGCTTTGTCTTATCTGTCCGTCAGGCAGGAGTTAGGACAGCAGATCCTGTTCCAGGTTTCATTCTACAGGAGGAAAGCCCAGTTATAACCCACTGTCAATTCTAGTCATGTTAACTACCAAAGTCTCAAACATTCAACAAAATCATTTCCATTAGTCCAACTTTGGATGTGGGGTGTCATATATATTTTAAGTCAGACTTGAACAATGTACATCTTTAAGTATAACACTATTCTAGTAAAGCATTGGACCCAGAGAGTTATGTTTTTATTTTCATGCTTATTGTTGGAAGTTTATAATTAATTGTAGATTAATAGTGTTTTGCACAACTTAAGAAATTACAAATAAAAGCCATTTACTGCACTCCTATGCACTTCCATTTGCCTAAGCAATATGGTTTGTAGTCATCACAATGCTGATGAGGACTTAATCTAATCATTTGTAGATCATTCTGCATACTTCCACACCCTTCTGCCTTTTTCTGGAATGTTTATCCCTCCTCTTTCCCCAAGTCTTTGCCATGAACTCCTGGGACTGGTTTAAGATGACAGTCTATTCATGTGTATTCCTAACATTTTCTTATCATTCTTCCTTTAACATTTCATACATAACATGAATAGAAGACTTTTCAAATAATAACTTTGGTGTTTATCTTTCTCTTCCACAAGACTGAACTTCTAAAACCTATGTCAAATGAGTTTTTGCATTTAGGCATGGATATGAAATAGGGGAACTTTCCACAAATGATTGTTAAATTAGATGAGATCAATCCACAAAGACAGCCATCACCAAGTGTACCTTGGGGAAAGAAACTATTAACCCAGAATGTTTTTTTAAAGGACTATTAAGCTTAAAACTGTCAGGAAGTAAATGTTCCTATGAGGTGTCATTACACAATTTGAACAAAAGAACAAAAAATAAGAATTTTTAAAAGAAAAAGAACTTCATAGGTAGCTGTACCTTTATAAACTAAATTAAAATTTTAAAGGCTGGAATATGATTCAAGTGGGAGAGCACTGCCTAACAAGTGCAAGGCCTCCTTCTAAAAAATTAACACTATCTTATTGTATTTTAGATATTTGACATTGATTCAAATTTTTAATATTGGACAAGAGGTTAAGTGACAAGCTCAGACTGCAGAATTTCCCATCATAATTATAGAGATTTCTTTAATCATGTAGTCAATTATTTATTTTATTAAAGCTTAGCATTACAGTGTAGATACATATGAGGATAATCCTGAAACCTAACGGCTATGATAGTGTTACCTATTATCATTTAGAACATGATTATTCTCCCAACCACTAGTGTTGGGAAGATGATTCAGCATACCCAAAGCATCCTTTTCTACTATGCTTTGTGGAGATCTTTCTTGACAGTGCCTATTCAGCTGAAATGGCCTCTTCTCCAGTTCTAGGTCCAGCTCTCCATCATTCAGAGAGGAGGGCCTATTGAATGGAGACTAGAGTGAAAGACTAGCATTTAGTATGTGTTTTACGGTATTGCTTGAGGAAAACAGTAATGCTGTTTTCATTTTATATATATATAGAGAGAGAGAGATAATACACATTTCACTAATAAACTTAGTTATCTAAAATTGAATTTTAAAATGTCATAGATTTAAATTAAGACTTTAAATTGCATATAAATATGTAAATATTGGTGATCCACTCTCCCACTAGAATTACATAATATGCCATTAAATCATATGATACAGGAAAGGGAAAGAGGCCTCTGAACATACAGTAGTTTATATTTCTTTATGTCAATTGAACATCTATTTAGACTTCAAATTAGGAACAATCTGCAACATTTGACTATTTGAATTTGAAAAATATAAACATCATTATAAAAAACTATATTCTGTTCCTTTCAAATGACATTTCCATTGGTATACAATTCATTCTTTTTTCAGAAATAGGTTTACTACATAATTACATTAATTTTGCCCCAATAATTAGTTATAAGGTAATACAGTAATAAATAACAAGAAAACACATTTTTGTCATGTTAGAACAAATAAAAATATTTAACAACAGTAAAATAAAAGATACTAGCTGGGTGCTAATGGCTCATACCTGTCATCCTAGCTACTCCGGAGGTTGAGATTTGAGAATCAAGGTCTAAAGCCAGCCCCAGCAGGAAAATCTATGGGACTTTTATCTACAATTAACCACCAGAAAATCAGAAAAGTGGCACTGTGGCTCAAAATGGTAGAGTGCTAGCCTTGTACAGCTTAGGCCCGGGCCCAGGCCCCAAGTTAAAGCCCCACAACTGACAGAAAAATAAATAAAATAAAAGATACTTTGATTTTGTGAAGATACCTATGTCACTATTATTATACTTTGCAGTATGGCTGGGTCCAAGTCTGTCTCAGACGCTGTGTGGTTCTATTCGTTTTATTTATTTATTCATTCATTCATTCATTCATTTATTTTGGTTGGTTATGAGGCTTAAACTCTGGGCCTGGGCACTGTCCCTAAGCTCTTCAGCTCAAGGTGAGCACTATACCACTTGAGCCACAGCACCACTTCAGGTTTTCTGGTGCTTAATTAGAGATAAGAGTCTCAAGGACTTTCCTCCCCTGGCTGGCTTTGAACTGTGATCCTCAGATCTCAATCTCCTGAGTAGCTAGGATTATAGGTATGAGCTACCCGTGACTGACAGTTTTCTTCTTAAATTACTACAAGGACCTCCAGAGAGGACAGGAAATGCTAAAAGGGGCCCTTTTTCAAGCCTAAGAGGGGAAATAATATTAAAAACAAAAAACAAAAAAACCAAAAAGCCGGACGCCAGTGGCTCATGCCTATAATCCTAGCTACTCAAGAGGCTGAGATCTGAGGATCGAGGTTCAAAGCCAGCCCAGGCAGGAAAGTCCATGATACTCTTATCTCCAATAAACCACTCAGAAAACCAGAAGTGGTGCAGTGGCTCGGTGGTAGAGCACTTGCCTTGAGCTGAAGAGCTGAGGGACATCCTTCAGGCCCAGAGTTCAAGCCCCATGACCAACAAAAACAAAACAAAAACAAAAGCCCACCAAAACATTTAATACAAAGACTTCTGAGAAGGAAAGTACAAATTGATTTGCTCTGGCAATAGAAGTGTCTCCCAAGGACAGGAAGATAGGAAGGAGATCACATTTGCTTAAGGTTTCATGCCTTTCCTTACTACCCACCTTGCTTCCAGTTGCGCAGGACCTCTTCCAGCTAATTTTACAGCCAAGTTGTTGTTGTCTTCTCTCTGCTGGATCAAGCTTAGCAATGATTCCAGCCTATGTTCCAAGTTTTCCTATTAAATGTGTTGGACTGTGTCTCCAAGCTAACTGAGACTGTGCCTTATTTTTTTAGTTTAGGTTTGGAAACTCACAAACCAATATTTCTATGCCTAATAAGAAAAACAGACATTACTGTAGAGTTTGTAATGCCAAGGTCGCAGGAATCCCCGCAAGAAGACCACCGAGAGTCAGACTCTACAGGTGTTTTATTTAATCGAGCTGCATTTTGGGCCTCGTCCTACACTCTGACACAGCGGAGCCCAGGAGGAGAGCCCCGAGCTAAGGATTTGCAGGTCTTATAAAGGCACACAATCAACCAGGAGTTTTGATTACCACCATGTGTTGCTTTGCTAGACAGAAACAAGCAACATGTGGTGGTCACTGCCTCAAACTTTAACCTTTCAAGTTGTTATTCAAGTGCCATTTGTATAGGGTTTGCCCTTGTGAAAATGTAGATCCTTTCCTTTGGGTTGTTATGTTAAGCTCCACGTGTTTGATTCCTGTTCTGTAAACACATTATTATCCTTTAGGATAATTTAGAGCCCTTCCAGTAGGGGAGCTAGTGTCTTGTGCTTTTGCCCAGTGATACTCTTATCTCTGCTTCCCAAGCAGATTGATTATATTACAGGTGTGGACCACTATGCCTATGCCCCCTTTTTCCTTACTTCTGAGAAGTAGATGTGGAATGGCTTCTCTGAAGATACAGTTGTGTGGTACATCTTCATAGATGCAGGCAGAGTTGTATAGAATCTATTTTTGTTGTATTCTATATGTTGTTTTTAAAAAAAGATGCTGATCTCAGAACATTACTGAGCATTAGCTTCTTAATTACCTTAAAATACTCATTTATAGACTACTTGCTAGTGAAAACACCAGCATTCTGAGTTCTAGGAACTTTATTTTTAATTAAGATAGACTTTTGTAAAACGATCATTTCTTTATTCACAGATTATTATTACTAGCCATCTATGCTACTGTTCCACTTGTTTAATTCCTTCCTCATCCGGAACAATTGGACAGTTTTTATATTTGAATTATTTTCCTCGTAAATTGTGCTATCCTTGGCCAGAGGCTTTTCTCTTTAGTAATGCTTTTGACTAGCTGGCCTTTATAGCATCAATTTCATTTTTAAATGCCTGCAGAGACATGCTTGACTGCTGATAAATTTTCTAGTAAACTTCTGTTAGAATTCTTCACTTTCTAAAGACCAAATGTGACCATCCTGGCTCCCAACAGTTTATAACTGCCAAAGTAATCTAAAAGACATTTTTCCTGTGCAACTTCATTTAGAGAAGAAAACATTTGCCAGGAGATAATGTAGGAAGTGGTGTGGATCAAACAGCCCTAAGCCTCCAGCACCCTCAAAGACAGTAGAAGCATGCAGGGGGCACTGCCCTGGAGTCTGCCCATGTTACTTGGGGCCTCACTCTGCCCAAACAAGAGGTGTAGCCCATCCTGGTCACTGCCCTCAAGTTTATTTTCTAAGAAAATAGTTGTTGATCTAATGATGCTCCGTGGTTACATTTAGATTTAAAAACATTGATTCTAGGTTTTAACTTCCAGAAGTTTAACATGAACATTGTCAGCTCTTCTGGCTTAATATTCCTCTTCGTCTCCAAGCAGATTTGAGCATTGTGTTCTGAATAATTCAGAGGAACTAGTTTCTGCTATAGCAGTTATGAGCCATAAAATCTCAGTGGCTTACAACAAAGTTATTTCATGGTTAGGGTCCACATCTTTTGGGGAATGGTTAGAGAAGTTCTGCTTGCTGGAGTTACTCAGGGCTGAGGCTTCTAGAGCAAATGATGCTGATAGCTATCAGTGAGACAGAGAAGTGTGGTAGGGAGTGTGGTCAGGGCTTGGTTAGGAGAACAAGGAAGGGAGATATGTATTGTGACAGCATATGTCTTAGAGGTTGTTTTCCAACAATAGAAGAGCTAGGTAGATGCACTACTGCTTGAGCCATGCCCCTCTTCTTTTTTTCTTTATTTTCTGATAGGGTATTGAATTTTTGCCCATTGTAGGCCTCTGTCTGACTCTGCCTATCCAATGCTTTCCATGTTAGCTGGGATCATAGGGATGTGATACTCATGCCCATCTAATTTGTTGAGATGGGGTTTTCTAATTTGTTGAGATGGGGTTTTCACAACCTTTCCCCCCCCCCCCAGGCTGACCTTGAACTATGTTCCACTCAATCTCTACCTTTGGTAGCTAGGATTACAGGTATGTACTATCCATACCTGGCACTTAATAGATAGTAGACTTTTGCTTGGCACATTTCCATATTCTACAAAGTACAACTGATAATCTCAAAGCTATGAAGGATAGGAAAAAAAAAGCAGAAACATATTATGATATTGATGGACAGGTTAGAAAAGTAATAGTGGCGTACTTAAACACTTTGTCAGGTGTCAAAAGGCCTCCTATTAATGACCAATTGTACCTGAGGTAGGAGTGAAAATGTGAGGGAAAGAAACTATTGGTGTAGGGCGAACTGCAGCATGGCAGGGGCTACAGTCATGCCTGTTCTTTGTCCCTCTTATTCCTTCAAGGTCTCAGCTGAGTAATACACATTCATAGGTATTTTTCTCACTGGTAATCCCTCCAAGGACAGAAGCTACTTCTGTATACCATCATCTAGTTTAAAGCTACCGTGTGGCTGTTGAATGAGTGGATGGAAACCAGATGGTAGCTCTCATCAGCTCCTGAAACAAGAGAGCATTTCTAAGGCTTCTGAATGCTGCTCTGTTGATTTCATTGGGCATGAGTAGGAAGATTTGTGACACTGAAATCTGGAAAGGACAATGTGGATTTGAACTGAGTACTAGTGTTTGTTCTATATGTTTTAGTTTCATTCTTGTGAATTACTGTACATATAGAATATAAAACACTATCTAAGTCACTATAAGGTAGTCACTTAAGAGATTAGTAGCTCATTGATATTCTTGTCTTCACCATTTTTATTCCAGTGAAATTACCAAGCATAGACAAATAATTTTACACACCTTGTTCTACAGAACAAGGTGTGTAAGTGTTACCTATAAGGTCCCACTCTCATAGACTGTTAGGCCTGAAAGTGTTGATTTTGACAGGTAACCCTTGGACCAGCAATGATACAAAGAAAAAGTGTTGAGAGCAGAGTAAATAGTTGTGGATTTGAATTTCCAAGAAGCCCCTTCACTTTCCACTTGACTTTGTTCAAGTTGCTCTTGAATTTTCCATTTCCTTCTTGTGAAAAATGAAGGTTGCAACTGACCTCATTAAAGATGAGTTAAAAATGGTGTACTGATGCTGTTTTTAAGACAGGCTCTATAAGAGTATCTTCCTACAATAATATTTAGATTATAAACCACAAACACTTGTTTTACATTCATAGTGTGCATAACACTGTAACTAGGGGGTGGCAGACAGGACACAGAAAGAAATAAAGCCAAGGGCCAAAGGCAGTGGTCATGAAGAATTCAGAGTTGAGCTTATGCAGACCTGCCTGTTAGAGGATTTCTCTTCCTAGGAAGAGGTACCATACAAGCTGCACAGTATAGTCTTCTAATATCTATATATCTGTCCTGTTAGTGCATATTGAGTAGTGTTTATCTTTTCTTGGATTTTTACTTATTATGAGTCTGTAATATGAGATGGGGGGGTGAGGTTTCATGTTTGTAATCCTAGCTATCCTGGAGGCTGATGTAATTTTAGGATTACAAAATGTAGCTGATATATAATTGACCAGCACTAGTGTATTATTTTTAAGGTTAATGGCCTTATCTCTTTTTAGAATTTTAAATAGATCTCATTATGGCTTAGACCAAATGTTTTAAAATTAGACTTAATATTAGATGTAGAAATTAGTATTGGGTATAAAATATGACTATTTTTACTCTAAGTGCTTTAATAGCCAACAAAAAGATAAAAATAAGTTAACAATTACAGTGATTATAGTTGATCATGATAAAGCATCCATTGTCTAGTTCAGAACAAGTTATGTGGTAAACAAATTATTTTTGATGATAAATTGACTTAGACCAATATAGTTACTTAGGACAGAGATATGTCTGGGTAGTAGAGTGAGGCCTAGACAGTAAAGTGAGCCATCTATTTAGACAACATTTTATTGTGTATTTTTTAACCAATGAGCATTAAATGGACAGTTAATGCCACATGGATTCTGTTTAGATAAAGGAAACCTCCACAGGCCAGGGGTGGTGATACTGGAAAGAGTGGGACCTTGGAGAGTGGGGCTTTAGTGGGAGTTTCTTAAGTCATGGGGAAGTGGCCCATGGCCCTGGCCCTTTACTCTTTAGTCCCTGACTCATTATGTGAGTAAGTTTGCTTTGACATACCCTACCCTCATGATGTGCTTCCCCCACTGTAGCCTACAAAACTGTGAGCTAGAAAGCTGGGTGCAGGTGGCTCACACCTATAATCCTAGCTACTCAGGAGGCTGAGATCTGAGGATCACAGTTCAAAGCCAGAACAGGCAGGAAAGTCTGTGAGATTCTTATCTCTAGTAAACCACCAGAAAGCTGGAAGTGGCATTGTAGCTCAAGTGATAGAGCTCTCACCTTGAGCTGAAGAGCTGAGGGACAGTGTCCAGGCCCAGAGTTCAAGCCCCATGACTGACAAAAAACAAAACAAAACAAAAACTGTGAGCTAGAATAAAGCTTTTCTCTAAGTTAATTTTCTCAAGTATTTTGTTATAGTGATGTGAGGCTAATACGCCCATGCTTGATAAAAGTAGTCTTAAACCCAGTCCATATCACATTGTCTCTCATAATTATTGGCAGTCTGGATCACCTTATATGTCTTCTGCATCTTTCTTACCCTATTGAAGGGACCATTGCTTTTCTAAAGGAAGCAAAGATGGAAAACCAAGAATATATGTGGACTACTGGGTATAATCTATAGTCCCAGATAATTGGAAGGCTGAAGCCAAAGGATTGTTTGTGGCCAGGCGTTCAAACACAGTCTGGGCAGCATGGTGAGACCACATATCAGAGAGGTGAGAGAGAGGGGGAGTACACAGGCATACCTCACCATATACTTAGCAATAGTACACAAATATACATGAACATTTGAAGGTGACCATTTACTGCCCTACTTTGCTTTCTGCCTGGCCATCTCCTCAGAACCTTCTCTAATTATGTGGGCCCACATACTCTGTTGATGAATGTTTTCAGAAGCGCATCCTGTTTCTCCCCCTTATACTTTTCCCCTTTCATTCTTTATAACACATCTCTATTCTTTCAGAGTACTTGATGGAAAGATAAATCCAGGAGTTTGTTAAAAAATTCTAGAAAAGTTATACTGTGAGACAGCTATCAACTACATATAGTGTACTATAAATTTCCCACAGTTATGTTAACTATGAATTAGTGGTGAGAGGTTTGGTTGACTCTATCAGAGATCTGTATGGATATGAGGATCTGGTAGATGAGGAGCTTCTGAAAACCAGAACAGATGGCCAATTCAGCATCAGTGAGGGAGAATCACTTTATGAATCCTTCTCATGCTCTGAACAAAAATTAATTTCAGACAAATTATTCAAGAAGTTCTAAAAGTATTCAAGTGCCTATTGTCTGTCTTCATAGATGTTAATAGGTGATGTCAGATTATATTTCCTAAAGGAGAGAGAAGAGAAATAACATCTAATTGCTAACATTTTGGTTGTGTTTATTTTATTTTGTGGTCAGTGTAAGCAATGCTGCAATGCTAAGTAAATTTGTGATTTTCTTTCTTTCTTTCTTTCTTTTGTCAGTTGTGGGGCTTGAACTCTGGGCCTGGGCCTGGGTGCTGTCCCTCAGCTCTTCAGCTCAAGGCTAGTGCCACTTCCAGTTTTCTGAGTGGTTTATTGGAGATAAGAATCTCATGGACTTTCCTGCCAGGGCTGGCTTTGAACCTTGATCCTCATATCTCTGCCTCCTGAGTAGCTAGGATTACAGGTGTGAGCTTCCAGCACCCGGCGTGAATTTCTTTTAAACAAAGTCCTAGAAATTAGAAAAAAGCTTGGTCTGAGGTCATTCTTTTTTTTTTTAAGACTTAAACTACCAAACTGCTCTTCAGAAATGCCATGCCAATTTAGTGATTTTACTCTTTCAGATTGATATCTCACTATTTTTCTCTTCAGAATAGTTCTATTTGCTGTAGAGAAGTCCTGTACTCCTCATCTGCCTTGTATGTTGGCAGTTTTCTAATGATAGTCATGCATTGCCCGATGACAGGGATATGTTCTGAGAAATACATTGTTGGGTGATTTCATTTTTATGGGAACATCATAAAGTGTCCTTACATCAACTTAGATAATCTAGGTCAGTCAGAAAGAAGGCCTGCTGATGGAATCAGAGAGCACATCATGAAATATAAGCAGCTGTCTACTAGAACTTGGGGTCTATTTGGGGGGGCAGCTGTACTAAGATTTGAGTTCAGAGCCTCATGTTTGCTAAGTAGGCATTCTTAGCACTGAGCCCCATCTCCAGCCTCACATTGGCTGTTTCTTACCTGTGCATAGACCCAGAAACAATCTAAGTTTAGACTTTAAGAAAACTGGCTAATGCTACCAGGTCCAGCTTTTGTTTGAGAAGGGACTCATAAACTTTTCTGCTTAGGCTGGCCTCGAAACACCATTCTCACAATCTCACTAAGTATCTAGGATCTATAGGCATAAGCCATTGGTGCCCATCTTGACATATTTTTTTATGGTAAACTTTTTTTTTTCAAAAGAAAAAATACTGGCTTTATTCTTCTTTGTTCCAAATAAGATCTCCCTATGTAACCCAAGCAGACTTGAACTCTTGATCTTCCTGGCCCAGCCTCCCACGCACGGTTTGGATAATAGACATACAGCACAAATCCTAGCCTGGCTTTATTCTTTATGGAATTTTTTTTCTTTTGTCAGTCTTGGGCTTGAACTCAGGACCTAGTTCCTGTCCCTGAGCCTTTTCACCCAAGGCTAGTGCTCTACCACTTTGATCTACAATGTCACTTCCAGTTTTCTAGTGGTTCACTGGAGATCAGAGTCTCATAGATTTTCCTGTCTGGGCTGGCTTCAAACCACAATCCTCAGATCTCAAATAGTAAACTTTTTAAAGACTATACATAATTGTCTGTGGTAAACTTTTATAGTCCAGGCCACTCATTACTACAATCCCATGCCATTATAATACCTCTGGTATCATTATACAATGTGGGTCATCGCCCATATTGCATGATGCAGTCACCCAACAATGCATTTTCAGAACATACCCTGTCATCATGGGGGTGCCATTGTGTGTGCATTTGTTGTTGACCGAAGTGCCTTCCTACAATGCTGGAATGTAACTAAAGGTTTCCTATGAAATTAGGTATTTTGATTATTCATTTGCACCTTATTAAGCTCAAGAAAAAACTTACTTCTTTGACTTGAAATAGTTCCTTTCCTAACCAGAGATTCCTGTTACAATCCAGTGGCAGGAACAGAGAAGGATGTGCCTTCATTACCTCAGAGTGTCAGTATGGAAGCCAGATACCCCTCTTCCCTGTATCTGAGTGAACTTCATCCCTATGTAGAACTTGCTCTTCACTGTCCTCTGTCGCACTCCCTTGTCTCTTTGGTGGAAGGATAGCACATTTCCAAATTGTGGAAGAAATATGAAGTGTGATGAAGCCCACCCCATCTTTATTGATCTTTCATGTGTGTGTTTCATTTTGAAGAATCTAGAATGTGCTGAATTCATTCTGAAGGCCGTGAAATACAATCTCGCTGAGTTCTAATCCTTCTGGGAGGAGGCATTCTTCTTGTACAAGGCATCACAGGCTTGATACAGTTTACTTACTTTCTTCCACATTGATCCTGTACCTTTCTCCATAACCAAATAAGAGACAGCACTGAAGTGATAACACCTTACTAATTATTTTATGTACATATAATAACCCTGTTGGGTTTTCACTTAAATTTTTTAAAATAATGTATTAAACACATTGAGCCAAAGGAAAATAAAAGCACATTGTTATTGCTCTGGGTAGGGAGGTTTGTCTTACAGCACTCTGTGACATAGGATGGAGCTGTGTCATGAATGCATACCAGACCAAAGCTGAATTCAGTGTGTTTGCATTCTGTGATCACAGTTCCCTGCGCTCTCTGTGCTGGGCATTTTCATTTTTTTTCTACTTTGTAGTACAAATTTAGACTATTATACTATAAATAAGTTGAAACCTTTCACGGTACTTTTTTAAAAGTTGGTTCTGGATAGCACTATTGTCAGATCTTTCTGTAAATGGCTTTTTTAAATGCACATAAAAGCATTGCTCTATACTACTTTCCTTTTAACTTATTGTAGGCCAAGTAATATGTAAATAGGGAACTTGAAACTGGAGTTTTTATACCCCAGGATCAAACTCCAGGAATTCTACATGAGCAAGCATATTTACTATATGGCATATATATGCCATGGGAAGACAACACTTTCACTGTCTTCAGACAGATCTTCAGCCATTGTTGTAGTAGACACATGAGCTTTGTGATTTATAGACAAAGAACTGGGAGGCACCAAAGAGAAGTGTGCATAATGATTGAACAGTCCCAGGTGCAGCTATTGCCTGGTTGACCATTAGCTCAGTCTTTGTCTCTGAAGGGGTTCACAAGTTGTTTTTGCTCTTATCTCTTGAAGGAATCAGGAACAAGTCAGTCACTATATTGCAGGTTCAGTGTTGCTTGGTGAGTGGACTATTCTGAACTTTTGGCTCTTTCCTTCCTTTGGGGCAGTTTCCCATTTGGCCCATTTGCTTGTCTGTTGGGCAGATTACCATGTGTCACAACATGCTTATTGATAAGTCCTGTCCTTCCTGGAGCTCAGGGTGATTGCTAAGTAACTACAGGGTAGAATGGCTCAGATCAAAGGACATAGATGAAAAGTGACAGTGCCTAGTTTTACCTTGCTCCTACTTAATTCTTGAGCTCAACTAGTACAGTTTTTAAGCACCTCTTACAATTTAAATGATGACTTCTTTTTCTTATGTGTAAGTCAACTCTTTCCTCAAGCCAAAATTTAGGCAGGAAGAAAGAAATCTCATTTTATTGTATATAACAGTAAAATAAAACAACAAAGCCTTATCTCCGGTCCTCTTCCATCGGCATGTCAAAACATACCTTAAATCTATGTTTGTAAACATTAGCACAATTATCACACCAGTGATGAATTTTGTAAAGTCATTGTGAACTTGTGACTTCATATGTTAATGTCTATGTGTGTACATGTATACATATCAATACATTTGTACAGATTTCCATGTATATTTCAAGTACACATGTATTTATGTATGTATATATATGAGATAGCACAAATTAGAAATGATTTGTTAACAGTTGCACATCATAGATATATTGTAATATACTATTCCTGCTTGGAAATTTTATGTTTATATTTTAGTTATTCTAGATGTTATCTACAGGAAAATTAATGTTATACTTGAGAATACTGACAAGAATAAGAGTTATGGTATTGGACAGGTCACCAGGGATTTGACCAGAGCAGCTCTAACACTTGGCCAGAACACGTGCCTCAGGTCCTCTTTACCTTCTTTCCTCCACATCGCCCTTAGGTACACTTGTTGTTACTCCTTCACTGCTTGTATTAGAAAGCTGTTCGCTGCTATAATTCTCTATCATCACATTGGTTCAAGTACTCCATTCCTAACACTTGATGGATGGCTGCTAACAGTGAACTTTCAGAACATAAGGACAAGTCAGGAAGCCTCTTATCCTCATTATATCTGCTTGCCAAATGTGTTCAGAATTTTTTTACAGTTATTAAAAATATAAAGTGAAACTTGAAATGCTCTGTGTGGTACTAATATTACTGTTGCAATGACAAGTGATGGTTTTTAAAAAGAATAGACTTCTTTTAAGAACTCTTGTCATATTTTTATTTTCATATTTTGATATTTCTGAGAAATGTTTTACTCTGTTAAAGACAGAGTTGTATTTTCTGGAGTCCTAAAATTATTGCTTGAACTTGGTTTTAACTTTCTATCAGTCTTGATTGCTAAAGGAATATTTAAATACATGGCATAACAATGTTGAGTAAACTCATACAATTTTTCATAATGTTTCTAACAGTGAGGGAGAAAAAATAGTCTATTTAAGGACCTAGTTTGCTTTTAAATTATGCAGAATGATTTTGAAAATTTTGGAATCATTTTCTTTTATTAATTTTTGTATTTTGTTAATTATAACAGATGATTGCCAAGAATAGATATTTTTCAGGAGTTAGAACCCAGCCAGAAGTATGAAAAAAACTGCATCTGCTTTTATAATGCAATATTTATTAATATAGGTCATATTACTTGAATACATCAGTACCTGATGGGTATGTGAATTATTTAAAATGAGCATCTGGGTACTATTTTATGGTGCTTGAGATTAAATCAAGTTTTAATGCTCACATATAATGTGATATGCCAAGATTATTGTTCAAATCTAAACAGGAAATCAGGAGCACTCTTTTCCCAGATTATGGAAAGCTAAAGTTGATCACAAGCCTTTGAGTTAGGATAATCATGTATAATTTCACATGCCATTGTGTCAACAAGTATTGATCTGTTAAAACTTAGAGCTTGCTTGCATGCCTCTCCAGGTTTTATTTTGTTTTCCTAGAATTAAAGCTTTCCTAGAATTAAACCAGGAACATTAATTTGGCTATCCTCATCCCTTAAATTTAGATGATATGGGTGATAGACAATTTTTAAAGTCTTTTTAAATGCAAGCTTTCCTTAAAGCAATTTAGACTTAAAAACTGAATCATGTTATCAAGCTTTTTAAAAGTTCTTTATTTGATTTAAATAGGTTCTAACCTCTTGGCCTAAGTCATTCAGGTGTCACTGTGGTGCCACTCCTGAGCTAGAGATTGAATCCCTTTGGTCCCTGTGGTTTCTTAGATCCAGGTCCAGTCCCCAGTCAAAGTTTGTGTGTACAACTCTCCTAGTTCTGCCAGATGCCAGAGGCTCGCAAATTTTCATTAACATCTTTTCCCTCTCATCATCTGAAAGACCAAACTTGCTAATATATTAGTTTATGATGCATATTTTTCCTTTGAAAGTTATTTTTATTTTACTAGTCATTTTGTAGAGGGTTCCCTTCTGTAGTTTTGATTCTGAGCAATATTGGACTGACCACAGTGGATGGTCTTACCTTATTCATGGCTGAGAATCATAACGCCATTTATCTTAGCTGTCATGCAAGTTGCTAATTGGGTCATCATAGGGGTTAAGGGAAATGAAAGATGGAAATAATCATTACTTTCTCAGAACAAAGCTGTGGTGTTGAATACTTCTGTGCCGTCATTTTATTATGATGTTTTCTAAACCAAGAAATGGGAAATATGTTTGGGTCTGATTGTTGCATTCATTATCTTCCTTACTTTATCCAGACATTGCACAGCAGATACTTAAACAAGCAAGTAACTTAAGGAGTGATACACAAGGTATATATATTTCTAGTTTTCTCCTTAAGATTTTTTTCTTTATTATCAGACTAAAACCTGTTGTAGAACATTTGAAAAACACAGGGAAATATAAAATAAAATATGTTAAAGTACCTAGGCCCCTACCTTGTAGAAATGTAATCATATGATGGATTTTCTTCTTAGCCTTTTCATATTTTTCCACAAAATTTAATTACTGCTGTATATTGTGCAACAAAAGCAATTTTATGAGTGCTTACTTTGTAGAAAGAAGTGGTGAACTAAGAGCTTTACCTGGGTTATTTATCTGTGTAATGTTCACTGCAGTCTGTGAGGGAGCTACTTCCTAGTGAAAAGTTTGAAACTTAGAACTTGTTCAGTGTGAAAGTTAGAAATCTGACACTCCCAGTCTGAACAATATGGCATAGACCTGTTTCCCTCATTCTTCTCTTGTCAAGTACAATAAGCACTGAGTAATACAAGAAAGAAAAAAGGAGGTTTTCAGTGCTGGTGGGAACAAACCAAGCTTTTTTTGGGACATCAAGAATAGAGGGTATCTTATGTTCCCTCATGCAACAGAACCAGCAGACTTGGCATTTCTGATCTCTGCTAGTAACCTAGGCGATCCAAGGAAGCTCCCTCCTTTTCTAGATCAAATAGGAACAAGCCTGGCAGATCTCAGCAAGGGGCAGATAAGACCTCTTCAACATAAGGGAGCTAGGGGAACCCCTTCCCAGTGAGATATACCTGAGCTTCTGGAAAGCACCTGTTTCCTGAACCTCAACAAATGGTCCAGCTAATGAGTCTGTTTGTACCTATGGACCTATGACACATATCTCTCTGCCTCCAAGATGGTCAGGGAAGCCTCTTACATCTGGCCATCTAAGAACCACCATCTCCTATATTGAGATACCAGAAATCAGGTCTAGGGAAACTGTACCCTTTCAGACAGCACTATCCATTGCCTGTGGCAGTCCTATTGGCTCCAGAAAAAAAAAAAGGACAATGCACTGCAAAGGCTCTACAAGGCTCTGCAAGGGAACCACAGTCCACAAAAATAGGCTAGGATTGGCAGGTTAAACTGAAACAGTTGCCTAGGCAGGCAATCAGCAAGGACACAGAAGGTTGGAACAACACAACTAACAGAGCACAAATGATATTAGGATATACATATCAGAAAGACAACAAAATCTACAATTAGGTGACAATGAAACCACATGCTTCCAAATAATGATGAGGTCAATGAGATAAGGGAATGCAAGAATGTATAAAAGTATATGAAAACAAAAACACATATATCAAAATATGTGGGATATAGGTAAAGTAGCAGTGGGAGTGAAATTCTTAGTAGTAAATGGTCATTTGAAAAGTGAAGGTCTCAAATCTAAGTAATTTTTTTTCAAGAAATTAGGGAAGGGGGTGAGGGTATAGCTAAGGATGTAGCTTAGTGCTAGAGCACTTGCATAATATGCACAAGGCCCTGGATTCCACCTCCTTCATGTCAAAGAAAAAGTAAGCTCAAAGCACATTAGAAGGAAAGAAGCAATACAAAATCAGAAATTAGTGAAATTGAAAACAGAATAACAGAAAAAATGAAGCAAAAACTGGCCTTTTGATTCTTTGGGGAAAAGAAACAAATATACTTGTAGCAAAAGTGAGAAAGTGAAAAAGGAAAACAAGGACTTAAGTTACTAATATCAGGAATAAAATGATGCAATATTAAAGATTCTGAAGTTATTGAAAAAAAGGGAGAACGTCATGCTCATAAACTTGCTAACTAAGAAGTTATGATACCAGTTTGCTAAAATTAAGTACATGCAGAAGTACAAGTTAAAGTAGGGCAATCTGAATAAGACATTGGGATATATCTATTTTAAATCCTTGTCCAAACTTAGTACTATAGTTGTGCAAGATATGGATAATTGAGTGAAAGGTACTCAGAATTTTTCTGTATTATATCTTACAACTGCATGTGACTATGAGGATCTCATGAAAGTCAGTTAAAATAGAAAGCTTGTCTTTTTCCTTTAGGAGTTGAATGGAGACATTGTGACTCCAGAGTCTATGTTGTCATTCATGCACCTGTACTTCCCTGTTATTCTGAGACATGGCTTTACTACTCTTGTATGCAAGTACACAAAAAGCAGGCTATATGTAAATTTTAAAGTATGTAGCAACCAGCCTCTGCATTCTCAAAGTCCACTTGTTGTTTTATTTTGTTGTTGTTGTTGAAAATAACCCAGGGGAAAATGTTGTGTCTGCCTCTTTCTTGTCATTCCCTAAATTTGTAACAACTATTTGCATATATCTGCAATGGATTAGGTATTAGAATCTAGAAATGATTAAAGGACATAGGAGGATGTGTACAGGTTACATGTGAATTAGGTACCATTTTAAATGGGAGTTTTGAGTACCCTCAGATTTTGATATCTGGGAAGGGGGCTCTAGAACCAGTCTCCCATGGATATCTCTCTTGTCTGTGTAGTATACACGTATATATGTATGTATATGTATATATGTACATCTGTTTATATATATATGCATATATGTGTGTGTATATAATTTACATTTGTTAAATTATATAATAATATATCTTAATTATATATGGGTAGCTTTTTTCATTTGTTTGCCAGCAATAATTGGTGTTAAACGTAGCATAGGGTTTTCTGTGGGGGAGGGAGGATTGTTTATTATATTCTCCTTTTGATTTTACAAAGTTTGAAGCTTCCATTCAATATTGACAGTTGTAGTCACCAAAGATTCTGTGGGTTTTAAGTGGAATAAGCTTGATACAATCTGTTATATAGGGCTATATTGAAATAGCCCGTATAGTTGCCAAATTAGACATTTGTTTTTAGTTACAATGGCAATACACATGTCATTTCTTTAAATGGAAGATTTTTTGCAGGAATCTTGGAGTACATTTTGGGATCAGTGGAACTATGAGAAGAGTTGAGAGCTCTGGAATTTGGAACTGGAGACACACTCTATTCATGTCTTATTCTCAATTTGGCCATTTTGAACACACTGCCTGCAGTAGTGGCTTCCAGGGTTTCAGTAGTCAGTACTGATGAAAGGGGACCACTCTGATTTTTCTAAGTTTTGTATAAGGAAAAAAATTAAGAAAGACCGGAATTGTCTTGGTGTTTAGATCATAAGTCTTAGCTTTTTCCAGTTGCTGGGCAAAGGGTAGTAACTGGCTCAGAGCAAGTGGTACAGTTGCAGGGAAGAGTTTTTCCCCTCCCCTCCTCAAGGTCACATATCTAGGATTGTTTAAAAGACACCTTTAGACTCATGGATATTAGAAGTTATTGGTGAACATTTTACATTTCCTATTGCATATAGGAAATGTTTTCTTTAAAAAGAGTGAAGAAAATAGAAAGCATTCACACTGCAACTGAAATCACTCCCCTTGAAGCTATTTGTTTTTTAATTCAAATGTGGAACCTAACTATGATAAATACCTTTTGTTACTGTAACAGTATATGCACTGAAAGTAAAATCCCAGTGTAGCATAATAAGCCTTGCAAGGATTTTACAAACAAGTAAGTAGCTGAGGGAGACTGGCAGCCTAGGAAGCTACAGTTTGAGCAGTGCTGTTCTCTCCTTTGTAACACAGTACTGAGCACTGCAATCCAGTGTGGCTCAGGTGAAGACTTATGCGGACTCTGTGTGGGTCAACTCCAGGATAAATACCTTCATTTCCCAAGACATTTTGTAGGGTTTGGGCAGAAGATGAAGAAATAATGTATGTTTTAGATTTGTATGTAGTGGTAGGACACTCAGGTGCAGTGATGGGCTTCCTCAAGTGTCGTCACTCACAAAAACTTCTCCATGTCACCAGTGAGTGTGTGGCACTAGCTGTTTATCTACCAGGAGTGTTGGTGAGAAAGCAGTTTCTGTTAGATAACTCTCTATTTAAAATTCCTAAACAATGTGGCAGTCTTAAGTATTTGAACCTAAAGTAAAACAGAAATGACAGATGAAGGGAATATTGTTTACATAGAATGTAGACTTGACAAGGCTGGAGTTGGGTTTTGTTAACCACTGTTTTCCAAGCTCCTGCTATAGTGTTTGGCACTCAGTGCATGCTTTCAGGTGATTGATACTGAATAAACTTTAAAAAGTACTGAGCTCTCAGAACTTAGAAGAACACAGAAAATCTTGTATTGGCAGAAGAAGAAATGCACAGCCCCCGGAAACCAGGATGGGGCTCACAATACCCTGCCATTGCACAACTTTGAAGTCTGGTGTTTTATCTTAAAAAAAAAAAATCTTACAGGGTCTGAATTCTACTTCCTATTAGAAATGTTTGTTTTATCACAGAAAACATTGTAAACATTATTAATCATAAACTAACATGCAACTATAAAATGCAGTGTGCTTACCCTGAGGACCTTTAACTCATTTGTGGGGGTACCTGTGCTGTTTTAAGAAGTACAGGTGTCCACTTAATTACCTTCTATGGAAGTGTTGTGTGTGTGTGTACACTAAAGACCTCCAAATCTCTTTTCTGGCATTCCCTCGTGCCTGAATTCACTGTTTTAGTTAATAGCAACTCTCTCTTACCAGTTGATTCAGTGAAAATGTTCCTAAGTCTCCCTCGCCTTAGTTTTTCTTTTGTGCCTTATGTCTGGTATATTAAGAAACACTGTTGACTGTACCTTGAGATGTGTCCTGAGTGTGTTTATTTTTAAACCACTGCTATGATTGATATCTATCTTGGTAAATACCAAGATTTGGTCATTAGCCTGAAAACTGGTCTCTCTGTGTCTATCTTGCTTCTGAAAGCCTTCTGCCCCATCCCTGGCTCAGTCTAAATTGCCTTTGAAAGCTTCCAGCTCCAGCCCTGTCTGAATTCACATTTCCTTCCTCTATTCCCACCTAGCCTAGTTCTTCTTTCTTAGCCTGTCTGCCTCTCTGCTGTTTCTCTCATGTGTCTGCTTTGCTGTGCTTCAGGATTTTGCCAGACTGTTTTTCCTTCCTCCGCATATCTGAGTGGCTAGAAGCTGCATGGTTCCTGTGAGTCTTTATTCCAAACTCATATTTCCAGTAAGGTGGTCCCCATTCTCCCTAAGTAGAATTTCATACCAACTCCCAACACACCATCCTCTTCCATTTTATTTCTGTTCTTGGCTTGTATCTGACATAGTATAGGTTTTGTATGTGAAGGCCCCAGTTCTTCTCTAGATGGTAAGCTTCCTGAGAGGAGGGCTAGAAAGGTGCCCACTAGTTAATATAGGAAGCAAGGAAAGTTTGTTTAATACTATCTCTAGACTTTCATTAGGATCTTCCCTTTTAAATGTGCTTCAATCCTTTCTTGGGACCAGTACTCTAGCACTCCCAATGTCTACTTCATGGTTTTCATATGCTAACTATATCACTTTTGTGTCAGAAATACTTTTGAGCCATTCTCTCCGAGTTCTGTGATGGCCACACTCCAGACACATCAAGAAAAGAGACTATGTTTCTCCTCTGGCTTTTTATTTGCTCTTCAGATGTATTTCTTTGTATTAGATGCTGTAAGCAGACGGTGATGGTTGAGGTCCCTGAGAAATTGGCCTATCACTTGGCCACTGTTGCCCCCATGGGTAGACCTTCTCTATGGAGACTGATGCTAACCGTGGCAGGTTTGGGGCTTGTTCTTTTGAATTGTAAGTGCTTATAGTAAGTGCTCAATTATATAGTTTCTGAATTAAGGGTGGGTCCAGGACTTCACTGAGTTTCTCCCTTGTCTGGTTTTACTCAGCTTTTCCATTTTACCTACTGAAGCCACAGGAGAGACTATGAGTGGCCAAGCTACAAAGAGCATACATTGTCTTCCATAGTACAGTGTTTCTAACAAGTAAGCCAAATAAGTTTCTCTTAATTGTGGATTTAAATAAGATTCTGCATGGAGCTGCAAGTTATGAATATTTCACTTTCTTTTCAAAGTTTTCCTTTTAAATTTACATTTGCCTTCATTTCCTTGTGAAAATAGATCAAGATAGGTTAACACAAATACCAGTGGGGAAAATACAGAGAAAAATGCATTCATAATAAATATGTTAGGTCTATTTTCAACACCCCCGGCTGTGTTTACATAGTTGATGTAGGACAGCATTGATGCCACATCTCTGCTGACTGCTGCCTCAGAGCCTGTCTTCTCCTGGGAATGGCATTTGGCTGTTTGCGAAGCTGCATCATGCCCTTGTAAAAAATAATTCCAAGTGCAAAGCACATCCTCTAAGGATTTTATATCATGTTCCCTAGTTTCCAAAAATAACCTGCCATTATCAGCTTTGACCCCTACCTTTAAAAGAACATTTTTCCCCTGCTTTTTCAAATAAAATACACTCATCACTAAAAGTACTCTTGCATAGACTTCCATAGTTTTGAAAGGTAAAAAACAGTGTTGGCTTTTAGTCCCAGCCAAGGTGGTAAGCTAACATAGCCTGCTGATTCCCTAACCCATCTGAGCTTTTGAAAACGTATAAAAGGTAGAGGGAAATGAAGAAGGCCATAAGTGGATATGACTGTCCAGGTCTCTGTGCTGGGAAGAGGATAGCTATAGCTTGTCCTGGCAGCCAGGTACAGACTGTGGAAGAGAGATCTTTGGAAGCAAGCCTTTTAAAAATTGGTGGCTGCTGGGTGCTGGTAACTCATGTATGTAATCCTAGCTACTCAGGAGGCTGAGATCTAAGGATTGTCATTCAAAGCCAGCCTGGGCAGGAAAGTCTGTGAGACTCTTATCTCTAATTAATCACCCAAAAGCCAGAAATGGAGCTGTGGCTCAAGTGGCAGAGCACTAGACATGTGCAAAAAAGAACTCAAGACAACAACCAGGCCCTGAGTTCAAGTCCCAGTACTGAAACAAAAAGTTGGTGGTAAAATGTACATAATATAAAACTTACCATTTTGGCCACTTTTGAGGGTACAATTGGGAGGCACAAAGTACCTTCATAGACAGGTCTGCTTTTGCCTCTTGTGTGGACTGGAATCCTGTTTCCAACCAAATGGTCACTCAGACTTGGGGATATAAGTACAAGTCTTATAAAGTTTTCCGTGTAAAGGCTGTATGGAAACATGTTGGAAGAAATGTTTAAATATCAAAAGAATAAGCACATGAGGTATGACAGAGGAGAAGTTATCAATCCCCTGAGTAACATTCATTAGTCTGTTTTAATTCTAATTAATTTTACTTTATTTTATTTGTGGCACTAGGTTTTGAACTCAAGGACTTAACACTTGATACGTAGATGCTTTACCACGTAAGCCATACTCCCAGCACTTGGTTCTTTAATTATCATTTTTCAAATAGGTTCTTATATTTATGCCCAGGAAAACCTAGATCAATATCCTGTTTATGCTTCTCATGGACCTCAGTTGACAGGCATGCACCATCATACCTGCTGTTACTGGTTGAGATGGATCTTGAAAACATTTTACACAGACTGGCCTCCAACATTAATCCTTGGATTTCAGAGTAGCTCAGATATTGGAACTCCCTATTCCTACCCCTCCCACTCCCCTACCCCCTCCCCCCACCCAGTAAACTCAGTGATAGAAAAGAGGAAACACATGCAAATTACTTTTGAGCTAAAACCTTACATTTTATTCTACATTTTACTGGGTGGATGAGGAGCCAAAAAAACTTGACAAAATGAACATGAGGATAGCTCTGAGATCAGATACTATGAATACAAATACATAGAAGGCATCACTTTTAACAGAAGAAGACTTGATTGTCTGATAAAAATGTGAAAGAGAGAGTAAGGATGCTAAGAAAAATATAAAAGGAAGAACAAATGGAAATAAGAAGAAACTGGCCAGAAAAGGCCTAATATGGTGTTAATTGCAATATATATTACTAGGTTATCCATCAGAATGCATTCCCAGATCGGGTGGAAAAACGAGATATAAACATAAGTTATCTGAAAGAAATACACTTTACAAGAGAAAGGTTGGAAATAAAAGGACAGGAGATACAGTACACAAATAACAAGAAGAAAAATATGAAGAACATGAGAAAGCAGCAAGAACTTCAATATATAATAAAGGACAAAGAAGGATTTATATATTACTGGTCAAAGGAGCACTGAGACAAAGTGTCACCATCAAAGACATCAGTTTCCTCCCTGTCTGATAGCACAGGCCTTACAGACAGCATTTGGGAGACTGAGGCAGAAAAGTGATGATTTTGTAGCCTGAGTTATATAGAAAGACACTGTCTTAAAACAACAAAACAGAACAGGGGCTAGGAAGGTGGCTCAGTGGTAGAGTGCTTGCCTTGCATGCATGAGGCCATGGGTTTGATTCCTCAACACCACAAAAAAAAAAATGGGGGCAGAAGTGGGACTATGACTCAGGTGGTAAAGCGCTAGCCTTGAGCTGAAGAGCTCAGGGACTGCGCCCAGGCCTGGAGTTCAAGCCCCATGATCAACCAAAAAACCAAACAAAAACAAAAAAAACCAACAATAACAAAACACAACAAACCCAGAACGGCAAATACAAAATAGACACAAACCTCATAGGTTTATTAGAGAATAGTCTGAAAATTTAGCCGCAACAACTAAGGAGATTACAGAGCAAAAAAATCAGTTGTATTTGAAGATGGTTAACATAATTTTCTCTCAGAGTGATAAATCTGACAGTCAGTAAATAAGCAGATGTAAAGAAACTTGAACAGTGCTATTAATAAAGTTGAGCTATTCACAATACACCTGAAATTGTACACTAAACAACCAGAGTTTGTGTTTTTGAGCTCAGGGAATGATTATAAAAACAAACTATAGATGCCATGAAGGGAACATCTATTACCTCCCAAGGATGAAAGTAAGGCAGATTAGGTTTTCCCTTAGTCCAGTATGGGTAATGAAAAATTACAAATTGATAGCCATCCCCCAAAGCATTGTGGTTCCAAATTAAAGAACATAGATCTAAATAACCCTTTGGTTAAAAGGGACTAAAAAAGATAGTTTTAGAACTGAAAGAAACAAACATATAAATATTAGAACTGTAAGGTAGAAAGCAGTGCTTTTGAGAGACTTCATAGTCTGCTTAAATTTCTCACTAAATGAGAAAGACTTAAGAATAAGTGAGCTAAAAACTGTCAAAAGTACAACAAAGCAAAACCCAAGGTAAGGAAAAGAAAAGAAATAATACTGGTAAGTTTATACAACATTGAAGTCAGAATATTAACACCAAATGATGTAGGATGTTAAGAAAGTCCAAACTTGGTTCTCTGAAGGGTAAATAAGCTAGGACTCTGACAGACAGAACTGGAGAAAAAGACAAGCTAAAATAAAATACAGAACAACAAAAGAGGACCAAAGAGATTTTCAAATGATTTTAAAATATCTACTGATAAATGTGGTTTGAAAAGGAACAAAAATGAATAAATTCTGAGAAAAAATCATCAAATGAAATAGAAAACATGATTAGACTCATACATGGTAAAGAAATGGAGATAGCAGCAAACGATTTTCCTCCTGAAAAACCCCAGGGGAGATTGTGTAGGTGAGTTTTACTAAACTTTTAAGTCTCAATTCTTTATCATTTGTAAGCTATTCCAATAAATAGAAAGCAGTCAGAAAGAAAGTCCACTTATTTTATAAAGCTCCTGAAATTTTGATCAGAAAAATCAGTGAATGCATTAAAGCAGTAAAAGAAATAGTGGTTATCTCGAACAGCACAGCAAAGACATTATTCAGCATTGCATTTATGACTCAAATTAGGAGTTAGCGTATATAGGCTTCATACCAAAAGCCATATCAAAGATCATATGCAATTGCAATATTTTAGCTATATTCCTCTAATATCGACAACAAACAAATATACTGCTATCAGTCACTGTTTCCTGTAGGATACAGCAGATACAGACTTTCAGGCAGAAAGATGCAATACATTGGATCAGGTACTTAAAGTTGGAAGGGTTGGGGAAACTGGCTTGGGATGTAGGTCTTTTGAAAAGATCACTCCACTGTAGTTATAGTTAAAGAAACAGGAGGTTTGTATGGCAACTAACCAGCATGGAACCTGGAAGTAGACATTTATTCATGTCTCATGAACCTTCCCCCTCCATCCCTCCCTCTTTTTCAATTCCCCTTCCTTCTTCCCTCCTTCCCTCCTTTCCTCCTTCCCTCCTTCCCTCTTACCCTCCTAGCAGTGTTGGGATTTGAACCTATGGCTCCATGTTTATTAGGCAAGTGTTCTACCACTTAAGCCATGCCCCCAGCCCTTTTATGATTTACTTACTTTTCAGGTAAACATTGGAATTTTTTGCCCAAGGCTGGCTTGACAACATGATTCTCCTAATTAAGATCTTCTATGTAATTGGGATCATAGCCATGAACTACCATGCCTAGCTTATTAACAAGGAGAGTTGTCTCAGTAACTATTTGCCTCTGATAGCCTCCAACTGTGATTCTCTCAAGCCTTTCAAGTCACTGGGATTATAGGAGTGAGCCACTATTTTTGACCTCCAAGGACTTTTTAAATAATAGAATACAAAATTTATGGCGATATTATTCTAGAGGCAGTCTTGGGTAGAATGTATTGGTTATATGCAATGGAGGAAGGGCACTACCCAGAGTATGCCAGAAATAAGGAGACATAAAACAGGGAAAACAATAGTAGGATGAAAGCCCAAAACTGAATTAGAAGTAGATGCACACAAAACTATATGCATTTTGCAAAAGTCCATGTAATGCCGGTGCCCGTGGCTCACGACTGTAATCCTAGCTACTCAGGAGGCTGAGATCTGAGGATCACGGTTCAAAGCCAGGCCGGTCAGGAAAGTCTGTGAGACTCTTATCTCCAATAAACCACCAGAAAACCAGAAGTGGTGCTGTGCCTCAAGTGGTAGAGCTCTTGCCTTGAGCTGAAGAGCTGAGGGACAGTGCTCAGGCCCAGAGTTCAAGCCCCACAACCAAAGAGAAAAAAAGTCCAAGCAAATGAAAAGCCCACTAAAACATGTTAGAATTTGGTACTTTTTGTAGGGGGATAGAGATGAGTATGGAGAATGAATTTAAAAGAATATCCACAAATAAAGTCATTCATATGTATCCACAAGGGGGGGTGGGTCTTTCATGAATCATTAATAATAAAATATCATGAAGTGAAGAATATGGTTAACACAAGCCTCTATCCTTGAGGCTTAGAAAAAAGATGGCACATTTCACTCTGATTTATATATTTTATATATTGATGATTTCTTTATATGTATTTGGTTTTGTGTTCTTATGTTTAACTTGCCTAACATGGTTATCATGCTGTGTAATCATACACATGGACTTCTATTTTATATTTATATGTTCCCTGCATGGATTTAGTATAAAGGTCAGTGTAGTTTATGCAAGCTACCCCCAGCAGTTAGGTGTATGGATTGTTAGGGTTTTTTAAAAACACTGTAATGAACATCTTTGTACAAACAATTGGTTGTTTTGCATAGGTTTCTACTTATATTCCTACATAGGTAGAAAGATGCTCTATTCCTATTTCTGTAAAACCAGGGAAACTTAGTCTTCTGCACCTCAGTTTGTTCCTATATTGTTTTGTAGATGAATGGGAGGAACCAATGCAACAGTGGTATAAACAAGACAATATGTTGGAAATGATCTGTACAACTTAGCGGTGTGTGGGGGAAAGTAGGAGAAAAATGAAGGAAGGGGTAATAAGTTTTACAAGAAATGTACTATTACCTAACTTACGTAACTAAGCCCTCTTTACATCACCTTGACAATTAAAAAAAATCATTTACTGAAAATTTTTTAAAAAGCACCTGGGAATGGAAACACTTGGTAAGCATTCAGAAAGGAACTCTTACTAGAGTGTTATTCTTAGAAACACAATCACTACATTAATTAGTATGAACTTTTTTGAAGTTCATCTTATTATTAGAGTAGGCAAAGTAGACAACAAAAATCCCATGTCCCAGTTTACTACACTACCATATTAAAAAGCAGTGACTAGAAGGTGTGCTACACGATACTGACATCTTCAGATAAAGCTGTAGTGGCTTTGCCTGAACTGTGCTCAGCATTTGGCTCATCTACTCACCTTGTCATTCTTGCATATCATTCCACAAGCATAAAGTAATTTTAAACTTGCTGTGGTTGCCTTGGCTTCATCTGCTTCCTAATCAGGGTGAAGAGTTTGCCTGGCTGCCCTTTGCAAGTATGGAATATCCAGGTGATTGCAGAACCATATCATTAATGGTAATAAATGGTTCAGTGAATTCATCTTGTTTAGTTATCTACTATAGGCAACTCTGATACACTGAATCTAACTTCCTAGTGGTCCTCCAGGTGAACAATTTTGTTCTTCTTTTGGTACCCTACTTCTTTATTCTTCTATTACAGTAATGATCACTGATGTTCTTTGTATTATACGATACACATTTCCCCCCTCTGGTCAGGGAATATTGGTAATTTACTTTTAAATGGTTAGCATTTAAAAAGTGTTTCTCCACCTTCTTGTCAAATTAAATGTAGTCTTCCCCAGTTGGTATCCTGTGTGCTATCTTTGAGATCTCCACCAGGACTAGTTCTTACCATATTCCTATCCTCAGGGACCATCTTCACCAGCAGCCTGTGGACAAGAGCAGACCTTGGTAGACAGCCATTATAATTATGACTTACATCTGGTGCCACTAAAATGTAGCCTTTATCTAGTTTTACCTGGTATGAAATAAATTTTTCCATGTTGATGACATCTTTTTTTATTTAAATTTTATTGTAAATGTGGTATACAGAGGGGTTAGGATTACATAAGTCAGATAATGAGTACATTACTTTTTGAACAGTGTTACCTCTCCTTCATTTCCTCTCTCTTTTTCCCTTCCTGACGCCCCTGCAAGTTGTAAAGTTCATTTCCAACATAGTTTTTGTGAGTATCACTGTTGAATTGTTTCATCTTTTGTCCCACCATTTCTCATTTCTGTGATACCTCTTCCCTTCCCCAAATCAGAAGAGAACAGTAATCAAAGACAGTGAAAACATATTTGTGTGTGTGTGTGTGTGTGTGTTTGGTCATGGGGCTTGAACTCAGGGCCTATGTACTGTCCTGAGCTCTTTTTTTAATTTCTATTTATTTATTTTTTAAATAAGTTTTTATTGTGAAAATACTGTACAGAGGGGTTACAATTACATGAGCAAGAGAATGAGTACGTTTATTATCAAGCATTGTTGCCACCTCCTTTGTTTTCCCCCTACCATCCCTTCCCTCCCATCTCCACAGCTACACTCCCCGGCCCCCCTAAATTGTAAAGTCTGTTTTTCAGCATAGCATCTTGTACATCTCATTGTTGCAATGGGTCAAGCTGTATCCCTATTTAAACAATTTGTTTTTTCCTTCCACTTCCCAAATTATACCAACATTAAATACAGTGAAAACAAGGGTTATAACATGGGGGAGGGACATACAAAGCAACAAAAAAATCACGTGGTACCTTATAAATATGTTAGAAACAATAACAAGAAAGAAAAAACCACTTGTGTCCTTATCTTAGGGTTCATTTTGCTTAACATCATCTTTCTGACCTTTTCTGCTTGTCTCAGACATATACTAGTTATTGTAAATAAGGGAAACCATAGGACCTATGTCTCTTTGGGCCTGGCTTTAATATAATTTTTTCCAAGTCTTTCCATTTCCTAACAAATGGGGCAATGTCATTCTTTCTGATGGAGGCATAGAATTCCATTGTGTATATATACATTTTCTTGATCCATTCATCTACTGAGGGGCATCTGGGTTGGCTCCACATCTTAGCTATGGTAAATAATGCTGTAATAAACATAGGTGTGCTGGTAGCTTTAGTATGGTCTTGTTTGTGATGATTTCGGTAAATGCCCAAAAGTGAGATTGCTGTGTCATAGGGGAGCTCTATGTGGAGTCTTTTGAGGACCCTCCATACTACTTTCAAAGTGGTTGAACAAGTTTACACTCCCACCAACAATGCAGTAGGGTTCGCTTCTGGCCACATCTCCTTCAGCATCTGTTGTTATTAGAGTTCTTGATTTTTGCCATTCTAACTGGGGTGAGGTGGAATCTCAGTGTTGTTTTGATTTGCATTTCTTTTATGGCTAGGAAGGTTGAGCTTTTTTTTCTTTTTTTTAATTGTGAAAATACTGTACAGAGGGGTTACAATTACATGGGCAAGATAGTGAGTACATTTCTTATCAAGCA
>NW_012267284.1:3671457-3733418 GCF_000151885.1 Dipodomys ordii
CTGTGCTTTTCTCATTGTTGGCATACAGAAAAGCCTTGGAGTTGAGTCCATGGGATTCTTTAAATACAAGATCATGTCATCTGCAAAGAGGGAGAGTTTTACTTCATCTTTCCCTATTTGGATCCCCTTTATGTTTGCATCTTGTCTTATTGCTGTAGCTAAGCATCTAATACTAGATTGAAGAGAAGTGGAGAGAGGAGACATCCTTGTCTCGTTCCTGAGTTAAGAGGAAATAGCTTTAGTTTTTCACCATTAAGTATCATGCTGGCTGTAGGTTTGTCATAAATAGCCTTTATTGTATTGAGGAATGTTCCATGGATTCCTAAATTTTCCATAACCTTCATCATAAAGGGGTGTTGGATCTTGTCAAATGCTTTTTCTGCATCTATTGAGATAACCATGTGGTTCTTGTCCTTGCTCTTGTTGATGTGATGAATATGTTAAATGATTTGCATATATTGAACCAGCTTTGCATCCCTGAAATGAATCCTGCTTGATCGTGGTGGATGATTTTTTGGATGAATTGTTGAAGTCGATTGGCCAATTTCTTTTTTTTTTACTGTGGGTTTTCATTTTATTTTTATTTTTATATATTTTTAATTTATTGTGAAAATACCATACAGAGGGGTTACTATTACATGGGCAAGGTAATGAGTGCATTTCTTATCAAACATTGTTGCCTCCTCCTATGTTCCCCTTCCCATCCCTTCCCCTCCCCCCTCCACCAAAGTTGTAGAGTTCATTTTTTGACATAACATCTTGTACATCTCATTGTTGCAATGGGTCCACCTGTATCCCTATTTAAACAATTCGTTTTTTTCCCTTCCCCTCCACAAATTATACCAACATCAAATACAGTGACAACAGGGGTTATACCATGGGGGAGGGACATACAAAGCAACAAAGAAATATCTTATAAATATGTTAGACACAATAGCAAGAAAGAAAAAAAAAACATTTGAGTCCTTAGCTTGTGGTTCATTTCACTTAACATCAATTTATCTGACTGTTTCTGCTTGTCTCAGACATACACTAGTTATAGCAAATAAGGGGAACCATGGGACCTATATTTCTTTGGGCCTGGCTTACTTCACTTAATATAATTTTTTCCAGTCTATCCATTTCCTAACAAATGGGCAATGTCATTCTTTCTGATGGAGGCAGAATTCTATTGTGTACATATACCAAAATATATATATTGGCCAAAATTTTGTTGAGAAGTTTTGCATCGATGTTCATCAAAGAAATGGATCTATAGTTCTCTTTCTTTGATGAGTCCCTGCCTGGTTTTGGGATGAGTGGTATGATGGCTTCATAGAAAGAGTTTGGTAGTTAACTTTCTCTTTCAATTTCATTGAAGAGTTGGAGGAGTATTGATGTGAGTTCTGCTTTGAAGGCCTTGTAGAATTCCGCTGTAAATCTATCCGGTCCTGGGCTTTTCTTAAATGGGAGGTCTCTTATTGCTGTTCCTATTTCAGTGCTTGATGTGGGCCTGTTATGATGGTTTAACTCATCTTGGTTTAGTTTTGGCATGTTGATATTTGCTAGGAAATTGTGCATTTCTTCCTTTATGCTAATAAAGGTTTGAGAAGTATTTCCTTACAATATTCTGGAGTTTGGTTGTTTCTGTGGTGATGTTTCCATTCTTATCTCTGAGTTTGTTTATTTGGGTGTGTTCTCTTCTTTTTCTGATAAGATTTGCTAAGGGTCTGTCAATTTTGTTAATTTTTTCAAAGAACCAACTCTTTGTTTTGTTGATTATTTCTATGGTTTTTTGGATTCTAATTCATTTAATTCTGATTTAATTTTAATTATTTCTTTCTGACTACTGGATTGGGATTTAGCTGGCTGCCCTTTTTCAAGGATGTTCAGATGTCTCATTAAATTGTTGGTTTCAGATTTCTCCAATTTGTTGATGTAGGAACTCAGAGTTATAAACTTGCCTCTGAGTACTGCCTTTGCTGTGTCCTAGAGGAGCCAGTAACTTGTGTATTCATTTTTGTTGAATATCATGAACACTTGAATTTCCTTTCTAATCTCTTCCATGACCCACTCTTGATTCAGCAGTGTGTTGTTCAGCCTCCATGTGATACCGGACTTTCTTTGGTGGCTTTTGGTGTTGAATTCTAATTTTATTCCCTTGTGGTCTTAGAGTATGCAGGACATAACTTCAGTGTTTCTGAATTTGGACAAATTTGCTTTGTGACTTAAAATGTGGTCTATTTTAGAAAATGTTCCATATGCTGCTTAGAAAAACGTGTATTCTGATGCTGCTGGGTGAAATATTTGATAGATGTCTGTTAAATCTAGTTGATCTATGCAATTGTTTCGATCTGTAGTTTCTCTGTTCAGGTTTTGCCAAGTTGATCTATCTAGTGGGGATAGTGGTATGTTAAAGTCCCAACAATTAATGTCTTTGGATCTGTGTGAGATTTGAGGGAAAGTAGTGTTTCTTGGATGAATTTGGATGTTCCGTTGTTTGGTGAATAGATATTTAGAATTGTAATATCCTCCTGAAGGAGAGATCCCTTAATTAGTATATAGTGACCTTCTTTATCTCTTCTCAGTAATTTTAATTTGAAGTCTATTTTATCTGATATTAGCATTGCAACTCCTGCCTGTTTATGGGAGCCATTTGCTTGACAGATTTTATTCCAGCCTTTCACTTTCCGCAATGTGTTTTTTTTGGGGGTGGGGGGCAAAGTGTGACTCTTGAAGGCAGCAGATAGAATGATCTTGCTTTTTAATCCACTAGACAGCCTATGTCCCTTAATTGTAACGTACATTAATGTTGAGAGTTAGGACTGAGAAATGTTTAGTAGTTTCTGCAATGTTATCCACCTTCTTGGGGGCTGCGACAGCTGGGTTCTTCCCATGGTTCTTGGATTCTCAGTTTGGGTGCTGTTTCGTGGCCTTTATTGTGGTCTTGTTGATTTTCTATGTGTAGGACATCTTTAAGTATCTTTTGTAGGGCTGGTTTGTTGGAGATATATTCTTTCAGTTTTTCTTAGCTATGGAAGGTTTTCATTTGACCTTCTGTTATGAAGGAGAGTTTAGTTGGGTACAGTATTCTTGGTTGTCTTTAGGGTGTGGCATACATCATTCCAGGCTCTTCTTGCTTTAATTGTCTCTGTTGAGGAATCAAAGGTGATTCTAATTGGTTTCCCTTTATAGGTGATTGATCTTTTTTCCTTGACAGCTTTAAGGATCTTTTCCTTGGTCTGAATTGATCCTGTGCAGATTATAAATGTGACAGTGGGATGTCCTGTTCTGGTCTGGTCTATTTGGGGTTCTAAAAACTTCTTGTATCTGAATAGGCCTATCTTTTTGCATGTTTGGGAAGTTCTCTGCTAGGATTCTGTTAAATAAATTTCTGGACCAGTAACTTTTATGTCTATGTGCTCCTCTACTCCCACTATCCTCTGATTAGGCCTTCTGATGGTGTCTTCCAAATGGTGAACAGATCTATCATATTTCTTGGATTTGTCTTGGATAGTTGTATTTCTTTCTCTATAATATCTAGTCTGTCTTCAGTCCCCAAGATTCGATCTTCTGCATGGTCTAACCTACTGTCAAGACTTTCTACTTTGTTTTTTATTTCCTTTCCTTCTAATTGGTCAGCTTTAATGGCTTCAAATTATTTATTGGCGCTTTGTTTTAGATCTTGTATGAACTTCTTTACTTCCTTAATTTGGAGTTCAGAGTTTATTCTCAAATCACTTAGTTGATTAGTTATGGTTTCCTTGGACTCCCTTTCCTTCTGACGGGCTCCATTCAGCATTCCCTTTGTGATTCTCTGGATTCCTTCAGCTGTCTGTTTATGCATTCCATGAGTTCCTCTATTGATCTTTGTCTATTCTCATCCCATTCACAATTCCTGTATTACTCTTTGATTAGCTTCCTCACACTCACACAATTCCTGTATTTCTCTTTGACTGTTTTCAGCCTGCTCACACAATTGCTGTCTTTCTCTTTGACTGTTCGCAGTGTGCTCACTCAATTCCGGTCTTTCTTTTTGACTGTTCTCAGCCTGCTCACGCCATTCCTGTATTAATTTTTGAATACTTTCTCAAGCTCATGAGATTCCTGTAGTAATTTTTGGTTAGCCTCAACATGCTTGTGAAGGTCCTGTATTAATCTTTGGTTTGCCTTGTCTTGCTCCCTCTCACGATAGCTCACATTGAGTCCTTTGCAGGTTTTCAATCGTTTCATTCACCATGTTTAACAGTAGTGTTTGTAGAACTTTTGGGGAACTCTCCTCTGGATTATTCATTAACTGTTGGGTCACCTGATTATCCTGTGTGGGAGCTGAGATACCCAGACTTGTCATTTTTCTTGTGTTTCTCGGCTTGTTCTGCCCATTTGGTATGAAAGTAACACCAATTTTGTGCTACAACATTACATTAAGGCAAGCATCAGCCAGAGTCCTGTAGTTGCACAGTCAGAATGGCTGAAGATACAATCTAGTTCAACAGATACAATCTATTCAACATCAAACAACTATGGATTAATGGGCTAAGAACATCAAGGAGGGATTCAGCAAACCAGAAATTATTAGATTTAGGGAGAATTGAGGGGTTGGGGGGAAATAGGATTAGAGGGATGTGGAGAGGTAAAAGGACAGTGAATTTAACCAAGTCCTAATCTCAGAGAGCGAAATGGATAGGACAGAATGATAGGAGAGAGATTTAAAAAAAAATAAGAAGAAAAAATGGAAAAACAAAAATTTAAATTTAAAAAGTGAAACACTTAAAAATTATGTAAGTATAAAGAAATGATATTGAGAGAAGAAAAGGATAGGATGAGAGGAGGGGAAAGATAAAAGGGAAAAATGAAAAAATAAAAAATAAAGATTCTTAAAATTAGAATACTTGAAAGTTATATAGGTATAAAGACATAATACTGTTATTAATGAAGGTAAGCCTAAGAGGTTGTGAATTGGGTAATAAGTTTCTGGATTAAAAATGTACACAATGAGGGATAAAGTCTAATAGTCAACAACAGGTATGTATCTGGGGATGAGCAGAACAGCAATTAAGTCATGCAAAAAAGAAAGAAAAGAAAAAGACAAAAAGGGCAAAAAATTCAAAAGAGATGTTTTTTAAAAAGCACAAACACACACATACACTACTAACATAAAAATTATGAAAGAAAAAATAGAAAACAATTTTTTAAAAATAATAATAATTAGGTAGTAAAAAAGGGTTCTTTGATTTTTCTTTTTTTGGAGGGGGGGATATCTTGTATCTCCCCTGTGTGGAGTCTCTGGTTTGCTTGTGGTGTTTGGTTTTCCTGTGACTTGATTGGTTTCTTAAGTCAGTTTGCTTGAGCAGGCAGACAGCTCTGCGATACCCAGGACTTTGTGATCCTCCTCCCAGGCTAGTTCAGTGGGAGGGAGATCTGCTTTGAGTATCACAAAAGAGGGAGATGGCTGTTTCCTCTAGGTTGGAGTTCGTGTGATGAGGCTTAGTTCTGGGTAGGATTGAGGCCTATCAGCAATCAGTAGCTTTTCCCTGAGAGGCTGGCTCCTGAGACAGTCACAGAACCCAGCCTGGAGCCATTCTCAGGATTTATGTTTATTGAATTTTAATTATTTGTCTAGGCTTCTGTGGGGAAGGGCAGCCTCTGGCTCTGTTTACTCAGTGAAGAAAGTCACTCCTCTTGGGGTGGAGCTTCTTTGCCTGAGTGGGTGACTTTCTCCTGGGTGGAGCTGAGCCTGGCAGGTCAGGTCAGGTTCCTGTGACCTGCTAATAATTCCAATTGTTTTTTTCCAAGGCCTGGGTTGGAGCTAGCTACTTGCCTGGCCTTTGTCAGTATCAAAGATGGAGATCTTGGGGCTGGGAAGATGGCTCAGTGGTAGAGCACTTGCCTTGCACGCCTGAGGCCCTGGGTTCGATTCCTCAGCACCACATAGGCAAAAATGAAAAAAGCTGGAAGTGGCGCTGTGGCTCAAGTGGTAGAGCGCTAGCCTTGAACTGAAGAGCTGAGGGACAGTGCTCAGGCCCAGAATTCAGGCCCCATGACTGGACCCCCCCCCAAAAAAAAATAGATGGAGATCTTCTCTGGTGGGGGGGGGGAGGAGCTGCCTTCCCACTGTGGCTTCGTGAGAAGGCATGAGGATGTCAGGGTTCTACTCATGCCAGACTTGGTTCCTGGGCCGTCCCTGGTCTGTGACCAGCAGGATGAAGATTCCTGTTCCTTGTCAGTTCTTGTTGGTAGTGAGTAGAATGTCCTCAACATGCCATGTCTGGTGCCTTTGTCCCAGACTTTCTCTGTTGGTATTGCCACTGCAACTGTAGCCGCTGCAGCTGCAGCCACCAGCAAGTGCTCAGATATGTCTCCTTGACCATGCTGCCTGGATTTTCCCTCTCTGGCCAAACTCTCTGTACTGTGATGGCACACTTGGTGTGATTCTCTAGCCTAGGACTGTTCACTGAAACACTAAAACTGGTTTCTATGCGAGAGCTTGTTTAGCCTCCAGCTTCTCCTCTACCATCTTCCTCTGGTCTCTGTTGATGACATCTTTCGGCAGACGTGTAATGGATAATGTTGGCCACCAAATCCTTTCAAGCAACATGCAAATTCCAAAAGGTTTTGTCTTTACAAAGGTGTACATTTCTAATTTACGATGTTAATAATAGAAATTATTTTCTCGAAGGGACTATAAAACAATTGATCTAATATCTTTTTGCAGAGTAGAAACAGCCTGTACTTTTAATTTGCTATATTATTGTATATATACTCTGGTGTATTTTTTTCCTAATGCTATATTCTCATCAATTGTTCTTTGCATCTTAATATTCTCATCTGAAAAATTAATGAGAATATTTTTGGATATTTTTTCACTTAAACTTTATATATTGTTTAGCTTGAATATGCATTTAAATTTGGTGAAAAGGATTTGGAGAATTGACCAAAAAATTTAGGTTAAAAGTAAGAATCTAAGTCAAAAGTAGGCATTAAAACTAGAGCAGCAATGAAGCAGATGGAATAATGCAGAGGGCTTTTTCTGTTCTCCATGACAACCTGATTTGAGTAGTCAACTAGTTAACAGCAGACAGGAAAAGAAGTTTTATTTGGCTACTTAGTTTTTAAGAGTCTCTGATAAATCTATCCGGGGGAAATGTTGCTGTTCATATAGATTTTTTCTGGACACCATGATAAGGAGATAGTTATGATTTCATGAGCAGTGGTCCCAAGGTCTGTTCACAATAGTCATAACTAAGAGCCCAACAAGGCTTCCTAGGTTACCCTCTGTCCACACAGGATGAGATCACCTGAGTTGGAGCAGAGGGAACAGCCAAGATAATACTTGATGGTCTCTTAAGGTTTATAATATTCTGTCATCCTCCACTAGAAGACCCCAGGTATTTATGCCCAGGGTTCTTTATTGGCATCTGCTTTGCCCTTATCATAAGGAATGTTTTCCTCATCAATATGTACTACAAATCTGTTGATACTCTGTCTGATATTTCAATGGGCAGTGTGTCTACCTTGTGTATCTCAGGATGACACCTTTGCTGCCTCCTCAAGGCTCAGTGTTTCTCCCTCCAATCCCTTGTCCCTTATTTCTCCTTCTCTATTTCCTGTCACTCCTCCCCTCTCTGCTTAGAGCTATTTTTTTCCCTTATCACCCTCATTCCCATAGTTCTAAGTCAGGGAAAATAACCATCCTGAGAATAGGGACAGACATCACTCTGTAACCCACAGCATCAGTTGGTGTTGGTCCTGCCTTAGGCTCCTGCTTCCCTGGTTTTTTAAGTATCACTTAACTAATGGTCCCTTTTCCCAAATGATTCTCTGCCTCTTACCACATGACAGGTTCCCCGTTTAATCCATTGCTCTTCTGAGAATGCCTCTAATTCTGTCTTATCTGGAGAGACTTCTTGTTTTCTAATGATAGGTTAATTTATAACAACATGATCATTAACTTGTGCCACAATCACAGATGGCAATGGCCCAGCCTTGTCCCACAGCATCACACACTGAGGCATGGAGAGTTGAGCAATTTGCTGCACCGATAGCTCCCTGAAGGCATTTCAAGCTTTGCTCCACAAAGTATTTTATTTCAATGCAAATTAATGTTCTTTATTTTGCTCAGTGATTTTTGTCAATATATAAATTCTCAGAATTTATTATAATCACAGTTGCTTGCTTACTTTTCATATGTATGTCTTTAATCTGTGGTGATTTATGTGTTTACCATCTATAGTATGAATTTTTCTGTCAGAATATGTACTGAGATGTGTGTGCTTATACCACAGACATTTGTTTTACATTTTCCCAGGGTGATAGTATTTCATATTTTTCTCAACTGTGTTTATCTAATGAAATTAGCATCTTCACATTGAAATTCTTATTTTTAAAGTACTTGTTAGGCATTCTATATTATTTAATTAAGAGTTGGTCTGTTGAAGTTGCTCGTTTAATGCACTAGCTTGAATTTGAATGTACATAAAACATTTGTATTACTGATCTACAAAATCTTAGATAAGGTGTTCTTATTGTAGATTATCTTTGTTATGTGAGCAGCTTCTTTTTTAAGAATTCACAAGTACATTCACAGTGAAAATTCTCAAAAATTACTATTAACTGCTCTAAAAGTTTTGTGGTTTCAAAACAAAACAAAACAAAAAACGACATCCTGGTGCTTAAACTGAGGGCCTGGGTGCTGTCCAGTGGTTGGCTCTAGAGCCACTACAGCCACAGTTCCACCTATAACTTTTTGGAAGCTTATTGGAGATAAGAGTCTCACAGAATTTTCTTCCCATGCTGGATTCAGACCATGATTATCATACCTCAGCCTCCTGAGTAGGTAGGATTACAAGCCTGAGCCCCTAAAGCCTAGAGAAACTTTTTTTCCAGTTGTGGGGCTTGAACTCAGGGCCTGGGCACTGTCTCTGAGTTTTTCTACTCAAGGCTAGCACTGCAACTTTGAGCCATAGCACCACTTCCAGTTTTCTGGTGATTAATTGGAGATAAGCGTCTCACAGACTTTCCTGCACTGTCTGGCTTTTAACTGCTATACTCAGCCTTCTGAGTAGCTAGGATACACGTGTGAGCCACTGGTGCCCAGCTCCTGGCAAAGCTTTTTAAATAATAAACTTTGAGAATTGTGAAGAGCTTATTGAATACAGTACTTTTTCCTTTTTTTAAATTTATTTTTATTGTCAAGGTGATGTACAGAGGGGTTACAGTTACATAAGAAACGTTATAAGTACATTTCTTGTCAAACTTGTTATCCCCCTTCCCTCATTTTTCTCCTATTTTCCCTTCCTCCAGCCCCCTTTCCCCCCCTTCGCCCCCGCTAAATTGTACAGATCATCATTTCTAGTATATTATCTTGTGAATATTGCTGTTGCTAGTCCTTTGTCTCACCATTCTGTTGTTCTCCTTCCCTTAGTGGTATTAGAATTTGAACACAGAGCCCTATTGTTTGCTTGGCAGGTGCTTCACTGCTGAGCCAAACCTCCAAGCTTTTTATAACTAGTTATCTCACATGTCTCTGGAGTTTGATCTCCAAGTTTAAACATCCGTTTTCACTCTCTGTCAGTGTTCATCAGGGAAAAAAATCAGAAAAACAAAACACCAGAAAAGAAAGAAAAAGACATGTGTCACCATACCCAGCTTTTCTTATTGAGATAAGAGTCTCATAGATTTCTTTGCCCATGTTGGTCTGGAATCTTGATCCTCCATTCTCACCCTTTGATGTAACCTGGGGTGACAAACACATGTTTCTCTGTGCCTAGCTATGTGTTTAAATGAGATCTCATAATTTTTTCTGGCTGAGCTGACCTTGAATCATAGTCTTTCCTAGCCTTACCTCACCTCCCAAGGAGTTTGAATTACAAGTATGAGCCACCAACAACCAACTTAAATATAGGATCCTTCCCCGCCCCCCTCTGTCCTTGGGTTTAAACTAGGGGTCTAGAGGTTGTTTTGGCTTCTTGCTCAACTGACACTCTACTGCTTGAGTCAACCAAGCCTCCAGCCCAAGTTCATTATTAATCAGAATGGGCTCATATTCTGATCTTGGAAATTCAAAGTAGCATGTGTCCTGAGGAAGTACACAGTGACCTGCTTTCTTGATGTTGAGTTAAATCTGCCGTCTATGTTTTTAAAACTAATTGGTAAACTCTGCCAAGCTCTTAAAAACCTATCAGTCTTTGTCTCTTCTCATCCTGTTATTGTCTTTTCTTTCTTAAGTTACTTACCTCCAACCCCATTAGGAAAATCTTTAAAACCTACTGGTTCAACATGTAAGTGCACAGGACGAATTGGCTTGCTACCAGGGCCTAATCATCAATGAAAGGGCAGACATTAAAATAAAGCTCTCAGATCAGCACAAAGACTTGTTTGTGTTTAATTCAGCCAATGTCTGCCAGGCACTTAATATGTTCAAAGTACTGTGGATGATAGGATTAATAAGTCAGTACTTAATTTAAAGGAACTTGCATTATTGTTTTTCCTATTGCTTTGCCAGACCATTAAGTGGTTTGTAACATATCATGAATTTTGATGAAGTTAAGGTGGTTTAATTTGGTTTTATATTTGTGCAGTATTGGGGTTTGAATTCAAGGCTTGTGCTTTCTAGGCACTTACTGCTTGAGCCATTTTTTCCAGCCCTTTTTGCTTTATGTTATTTTTTTTTTCAGATATATCTTGTGCTTTATGGCTAGTCACAGCCTCAGACCACTGAATCTTCTATTTATGTTTCTGGTCTAGCTGGGATTAAGGACATGAACCACATCTAGCTTGTTTGTTGAGATGGGGATCTTACTTTTTGCCTAGATCTAGCACCGAATCACAGCCCACAGAATCTCTACCAACAAAGTGACATGAGTACCTAGCCCTGAAGATATTTTTAATTAATAATAATCCTACCCAAAAAGATGTCATTAAAGAGGAAGATGTGGCATCAATTCAAGAGACCTTTTAGTACTTCAGAGCACGAGAATGGAGATGGTATTTATAATTGGTACAAAGGAAGACCAGAGGCACTATGTCTGACTGGAGTACTATGTCTCTGTGTGTCCTGTTTCAAGCACAAACTGCTGAATGGTCCACAGGGGAGACAGAATATGCCAGAAAGGACACAGATGAGACAAGCCAAACATAACAATAGTGCCTGGTAAATTGCCTCATAGTGAGGAAGCTCAAACAGGGGGTACAATTGAGATATGTCTTCTTAAAGAGGACTTTGAGAAAAAAGTCTCACTGGAAGGAGTTTCTCAGCTGAAGGGCAAGTAGCAGTTGGTTAGAGAAAGATGCTGAGGGAGAGAGAACATCCTCTATTACCACCCACAAATAAGGGATAACATAGAACCAGGTGGAGCCTGGTACAGGCAGAGATGCCTGGGAATGAGACTATGTTTTCTGGAGCAGTGAAAACTCTAGACTAGATTTAAGCAGCAAAATGCATAGTCACTCTGGAAAATGAGTAGAGATGGAAGAGGAGTTGCAGAGGCAGGGGTGGAATCAAGACTGACATTGAGCAAGGGTCTGGTCTTGATCAGCAGTAGCCTGGACAGGCAGAAGATACTTTGCCTTCACAGAGGCATGCATAGTGGGACCTGGCAGTGAGGCCAATCTTGCCCTATGGATGCTCTTTGTCAGCAGAAAATAGGGTGGGTATTTGCTCAACGCCCAGGAAGACAGTTGCTGGAAGCCAGTGTCTCAGACTGAGCAGCAGATTCAGCTGTCCACAGGAAAACAAAAGCACTGGTGTGTCCAGCATGGCAAGAAGAACCATATTACACCCTGCACCCGCTTAATGGCCACTTCCTCATAAGCCTCTGTTTGAATATGAAGAGAAATAATCAAATGATCTTCTCTAAGGGAGTGGGGTTACTGATCCCGATTAGCCCAGGGCTAGAGCTCAGCTAGGAACCTGCAAGCCTTTGGGAGCCAGGCTGCCTTGGAGCTCCAATGGCCAGATAACTTGGTGATTTCCACTCTTTTCTTTTGGAGATGTGCTGAGAACCTTTGAAGCTCCCTACTGTTCTTCCATTTCTATTCTCTCCTTCAGCACTCATTAGGAAAAAGAAAAAAAGAAAAGAAAATGACAGAAAAGGAAAAGAGAAAAAAAGAAAAGGACTAGAAACCAAGAGTGTAATTAAGCCTAACCCAAACAGCATGTTTGTTATCTTTTCTGACAGATTGGTGAATTCTACATGTATTTATTGATTCTTATTAAAGGCCATTTTGTTTTAGGTGTTGCTCTTCATGGAGATGTTGCTTGTCTTTTGGTTCTAAAAGTGGGGAATTCCTAATAGCTTAATTTGGTTAGATGGACAGATTTGGTTTCTGCAGTTGAGGGGCAGCTCTTCCTAAATAGACTGTAGATACCCAGGTTATCTGTTGTTAAAAGAGGTTAGAACCAGGCCTGGACTGTGGACTTTGCTGGTACAGGCTGCCTCCCACTAACAAGCAGAGCTTCCATTCCCTCCACATAGCTAAGGAGAGGAGCAAAAATGGGTGCCATACTTTGCTGCTTATGAAAATAGAAGACAGAAGGTAAAGATTTTGAGTTTTGAAACAAGCCAACTACTGAAGCTCATGAAAGGAATAAGGAAAGAAAAGATAAAAGTGTGACAGAACCCACTGAAATGAGTCCATTAGGATGCCAGTTTCATGAAGCAACAACATGAAAGACACTTTCTGGTTGTAGGAATATTTTGAGTATAATTTGCCATGTAGGAGCCCCTTGGTATCCAGTCATGGGGTCTGAACTCTGGGCCTGGGCGCTGTCTCTCAGCTCTTCAGCTCAAGGCTAGCACTCTACCACTTGAGCCACAGCGCCACTTCCAGCTTTTTTCTTTTTGCTTATGTGGTGCTGAGGAATTGAACCCAGGGCCTCATGCATGCAAGGCAAACGCTCTACCACTGAGCCACCTTCCCAGCCCCTTGAGTTGGTCTTTATGGCCTTGGCAAGTTGTTGAAATCATCTCTATGACACAGGAAGCCAAAGTCTCCTTCATTTTGCATATGATAGATTCTTAAGTGAGAGTTGACACATAGGCATTAGCTCAGGCTGTGTGACAGAAGCCATAGATTGGGGCTTACATGGCAGACATGGGTTTCATGGTTCTGGAGGTCCAGGATCAAGGCCAAATCAATTCTTAGTAAGGAGTTCTTCCTTGCATGTTGATAGGTCACTTCTGTCCGTGTCCTTACATGGACTTGCCTCAGTGCACACATGTGGTGGGGAAGAGAAGTCCAGCTCCCTGGAGTCTCTTATAAGGGCACTAATTTCCTCTGCCCTAGTAATCACATCTGACTCTAATTGCTTTCTAAAGGCCTGGTTTCAAACATGGCTTCAAACAGATAAATTGAGGAGGGGTCCACTCAAATTGAGCCTGTGTTGATGGCTCATACATGTGATCCTAACTACGTAGGAGGCTAAGATCTGAAGATTATGGTTCAAAGCCAGCCTTTGTGAGACTCTATCTCTGAATAACCAACAAAAAACAGAATTGGAGGTATGTCTTCAGTGGTAGATCACCAGTTTTGAGCAAAAATGCCAAGCAAGAGCTTAGGCCAAGTTCAAGCCCCAATAACTGCATCAAAAATAAATAAATAAATACGTGTATACCTTTTCCGAAGGAAAACATAATATAGATAGTGGTTTTAGCAGCTTTTGATTTTGCAAGATCAAGAAAAGTGAATCTAGAGAAAGAAACAATACAGTCTCATGAAGTAAGTGCTTCAAAGGGGTCGTCTTAGTAAGTGGAATAAATCTATATGGAAAAAGTTTTAGGGATCAACGTATTAATAGCACTCAAACCCTTCAAGTTTTCTTTGTTCTTTTAAAGTTACTGGAATGAACAAACAAGCTTCCCAGTCTATCATGTATCATTGAAACTCAAAACACAATGGCATTTGTTATGTTATGAACCAGAAGGCTACAAACCTATTATTTATTTATTTTTATTAGAGTTGCAGATGGCAGAGCAAGGCCTGTGAATAGCCAACAGAAACAGGACCTGGGCCCTTTCATCTCTACTCAGTTTTTCCCGTGTGACTCGGGTCAGCAGTGCTTCAGGATGTCTGATCCCCTAATGAGTGTTTGTTTACCTGGACTCTGTCCAGAAGATAAAGAAAAAGAAAAGGGAAAAATGAGGAAAATCTTTAATCCAACTGTACATTGCACATTGATTTCGAATTGTAATTAGTAAAAGCTACCTAATTTTTAGCTCCTCTGCAACTTCCTTCCAACTGTGTGTGCCTGGGATCTCATTCAGGTCATTCTAAATAATGCAGAGTAATGATGCTTTGCTATTAGACTCTGCTTTTGTGGAGGCCCTTCTCCCCTCACACACGTACACAGCGGGTCCATTGAGGTCATCATTGTTTACAGATTTCTCATAGAAGCCTCACTTAGGTGGAGACTTCGAGAATGACACTGTACACCTTTGCCTGACTCTGTACTGGTTAGGATGGCCTCAAGCGAGAGCATTACTCATTACCTGATTAGAGCAAACATGCTTTCCCCGAGGGTGGACAGTGCACTGAACATTGCTCAGAGAAGTCCCATTTTGCAGCTGCACAGCAGTGTTGACCACAGTTGGAAATGTCTTACTCTCTAATGTGTTAGTCTGGTGTATGGGGTCGGGAGGGGGTGTAAGAGAATGGTGCTGGGTCTTAAACTGAGAGCCTTGCACTCACACTTGGCTTTTTTTGCTCAAGATTAGTACTTTACCACTTGAGCCATGCTTCCAGTCCAGCTTTTCTGCTAGTTAATTGGAGATGCAGTCTTGAAGTCTTTTCTGCCTGGGCTGGTTTCAGACTCAGTTCTTAAAATCTCAGCTAGGATTACAGAGGTGGCCTCCAGCAATATGTCAGTTTTTAAGGAGCCAGTCCAGTTTGTGGATGTCCTACCCTGTGTTCTCCTACCAGTAACCTCCTTGCATGAATACTTTGGTTGCTCTGTAGTAAAGCTACTGAGATCTGTAACTTGCTAGACAAAAGGCAAATGATAGTCAATTCGCTTGTTTTTCTCTAGCACATAAAACATTGCTTATACCCATGTGAATTATGTGGCTGTGTTTTGCCTGCGTTAAGCTATGTGCACAAACTAAAAAGAGTGCCTTTATTTGTTCCCCAGGAGCTAGAGCTCCATATTATGTTCCTGATGCTTCTTTGATTCTGAAGGGAGGTGTTTACTTATGAATTGTACACATAGTCCTGGTAAAGCAGAAGTCAGCTGCTGTTTGCTGGGACTGCCTAAGCCTGCCCTTGGGGGAGACAATTTATTTCCTAAGAGCTGGTTGGGCATCCAAGGAAACAGAGTCTGGTATACATCCACTTGCTCTTCCTGCACTGCCAGCAGACTCATCATGGTTCACCAGTGCCTTTGTGGCTACATCCTCATATATTGCCTGTGTCCACCACACCTTGCACAGACAGGGCCACACATAGATACTCTGCCTTTCAGCCATTCCAGAGGAAAGCCCAAATCCTTCAAATTTTCTTCATTCTTTTAAAGTTGCAGGAGTGAACAAGCAGGACTTCCACCTGTTTTTCCAGATCTCCTATGACCTCCCTAGGCCCATCTTTTCATTTTCTTTTTTTTTCTACACTGTGCTACAAGTCGTCCCAGTAATAAGTAACAAGAATAGTACAGTTGTAGTAACAAGAATAACTCACTATAATGCTCTGAGGTTGGTCTTAGTCTTTATTCCATTTTATAGACAAGGCAACAGAGACAGGAAGATGCAGGTATTTATCCAAGTTCTGGCACTGGACACTCAGATCACCAGAGGTCCAGGCTTTGTGACGTGGCACTCTTGGACAGGTGGGGTGCTGCCTTCCCGCTGCCTTGGATTTCCTGCCCTGTGAACCTGGCCCTCTTCATATCCTTCCTTTGTCCCTCTGTGCAGCTGCTCCCAAGTGTAACCTTTTAGCTGTGGATCCTAGCATTATATCCAGGTGACTAATACCTATAGGATTCTTCCACTATGCTGCTGTTTATCAAGCCCTGAGTGCATCAGACTATCGAGTTAAAAGACAACTGTAGTTAGAATGGGTAGTGTTTCCTATTTTACAAATGAAGGAACTAAAATACAATACATTTTGTGTGTCATATTGTCCTTCAGCCATAGTAAAAGCCTCTTGAAGGCAGAAACTACATTTTCTTCATTTCCTGCCTTCCCAGACATCCTCCCATATATCCCTACAGCAGAGAGGCCTGCAGTGACTCCACTGCTCAGTGCAAGGGCAATCTGAAGCTGTCAGAAAAACAATGGGAACAAGTTTACACTCCCACCAACAATGCAGTAAGGTTCCCTTCTGTCCACATCCCCTCCAGCATCTGCTGTTATTGAAGTTCTTGATTATAAACATTCTAACTGGGGTGAGGTAGTATGTCAATATTGTTTTGATTTGCATTTTTTTATGGCTAGGGAGGTTGAGCATTTCTTCATGTCTATTGGCCATCCTTCCTTCCTCTTCAGAGAAGTTTCTCTTTAAGTCTTTAGCCCAGTTATTTATTGGGCAGTTGTTTCTTTGAGGATTTGTTGTTGGGGGATTTAATTTTTTGAGTTCCAGGTGAGTCCGTTGTATGTCTAGTGAAGGTCTTCTCCCAATCCATGGGCTTTCTGTTGATCTTGCTAGCTATGTCCTTTGCCATGCAGAAGCTCTGCAATTTCATGCAATCCTATTTGTCCAACCTTTGGTTTGTTGTGTCGTATGGAGGTTCCTCAAAAGAATCAACATAGAGCTCTCCTATGACCCAGCAATCCAACTTTTGGGCATTTACTTGAATGATCACAAACAAGATCATACTAAAGCTACCAGCACAACTATGCTATTGCAGCATTATTTACCATAGCTAAGATATGGAACCAGTCCAGATGTCCCTCAGTAGATGAATGGATCAAGAAAATGTGGTATATATACCCAATGGAATTCTATGTCTCCATCAGAAAGAATGACATTGCCCCATTTGTTAGGAAATGGAAAGACTTGGAAAAGATTATATTAAGTGAAGTAAACTAGGTCCAAAGAAACATAGGTCCCATGGTTTCCCTTATTTGCAATAACTAGTATATGTCTGAGACAAGCAGAAATGGTCAGATAAGTTCATGTTAGGTGAAATGAACCCCAGGATAAGGACTCAAATGTTTTTTTCTTTCTTGCTATTATTTTCAACATATTTATAAGATTCTTCTTTGTTGCTTTGTATGTCCCTCCCCCACACTGTATTTGATGTTGGTATAATTTGTGGAGGGAAAGGGAAAAAACAAATTGTTTAACTAGGGATATAGGTGGACCCATTGCAACAATGGGTTGAAAAACAAACTTTACAACTTTGGGGGGGGAGGAGATGAGAAGGGATGGGAAGGGGAAACAAAGGAGGAGGCAACAATGCTTGATAACTTGATAAGAATGTACTCATTACCTTGCCCATGTAATTGTAACCCCTCTGTATGGTATTTTCACAATAAAAGAAAAGAAAAGAAAAACAATGGGAAGATACTGAGCCCAAAGGGCCAAAGCTGATGAGAGAGACACATAGTGACTTTCTTTCCTGCCGCCTTTCCAAGGCATTCATTTTATATTTTCCCCTCAGTTTGCACCACTTTCCTCCATAAAATGGGGCTTTATGAAAATACTACCATAGCTAGTCTGAATCCTGAAGTTTAAGTGCCTGCCCTAATTCTGATATTGCACATAAATGAATCTAGTCCCCTTCAGTTCCCCTGGATGAGCCATTAGCTTTCTCCACACCAGTCCCACATCACATATGGGAAAGATGTGGCTGAGGATAAATAAATTCCATAGATATTGATCATGCATCAAGAAATTGAAAAGGTTGTGGTGCAGTGTGCTCCCAAAGTCCTCACTTCTAGTCTCAAGCCTAGTCCTAACCAGGAGTTGGGGTGGGGAAGAATGCAACATTTTGCTAAAGAAAGTCAAATCAGAGACCATGCACAAATTGGTATAAACATTCTCCCTGCCCATGGTTCCTTCTTGTGTTTAGGTCCTGGCTGTAGCCATGCAGACTATATATCAGCATGACCTTGTTTACAGCTCCCAGACTAATGAGGATTATCATTTATGCCTGAGAGTATGTAAATTTGGCAGTTCTTGTTCTAAAATAACATTCTCCATCTTTCTGGGAATAGACTGCTTTCTGAGTAAACAAATTTTCAGTTTATTATGTTATCATTTAGAAGCTTTCTTCTTCTGTTGTTAAATTGCTCTTAAAGGTGACTGATTCATAAAGAATATGTTATTTACCTTGAAATCTTACTCTCTTTCAAATAGTGCCAAGATACAGAGTCAGTAACCATCATCAGATATAGGCGAGGTGCTTGAACAGTGGAGTTGACATCTATATTTATACCTTTAAGAGGTTACTGCTCTCTGGCTCATGGAGTGTTTCTGTGTGGTTCAATAAGGGACTTTTAGGTACTGTTACATTCACTGAGGGGCTGTATCATGTCTTGGGATATCATGGAGAATAACAGGTATAAATAATATCAGTCTCTGCCATCTGAGCTCTACCTATTGGTAGGGGAGATAAAACAAGCATACAGTAAGAAGATGTGAGCTACAGCAGGCAGTGCTGGGCACAGTCAGATGGCTGTACCCACCTGACCTTTCTTCTTGACCTTTCAGGACCAGGAGAAATTGCCACAACAGAATTCATGTAGCCATAGAGAGAAATGGCAGGCATTTAGCTACAGAGATCCCTGGTGGAGCAGTGAGAAGTTTAGTCTGGTTGGAGTGAAAGTCTCATGACAACAGAGCCAGAAAAAAAATAGTGCTGGAGCTTTGGTTTGAGATCAGACTCACCATTCCAGGAGGGAAAACAGGTGCCCATCTAGTCAATGTTAGACACGTTCCAGGTTTGTATAGCAAGGGAAATAAATTGATTTGAATGATCTTCTCCCAAGTATGTTTTTGCAAACCCAGTTTGAGATTTTCCCAGGGAGGAAAAAGAGTTTTGTGCCTAATCAAGACTGGGAAATAAAAAGGTCCTTGTTCTAAGACTTTGGTCAGACTTGTCCTGAGTACACACTTGCTTCACCTTCCTGCTGTCCCATGAATTCCACTTTCTCCCTCAGCATGCTGCTACCCTCTCTGCCTAGTTCAGTGGAAAGTCCTGTCTTTCCATGGCCTCATATTCACTCCCTCTGGCTCCTATTCTGGTTGTTACCCTTCTGTTCCTTGTCTTGAATAAGATGTGCACTCACATGATTCCTGAGCAGCCCAGGAGGAAGACCCAGGGGAAGTAGCTTCAAGAATGAGCCTTGGTCCATGAAAACTGAGAAGGTGTTGTACTGGTAGAGTTCTCATCTTTTCTTCCTCTCCATGGTCTGCTCTCATGTGCTTTCTTCTGAGGACATTTTAAAGAAGTCACACGGGCCTGACTATGTCCTCCAATAGAGCTGATAGGACGTTGGGTCTGTGCCAGTGCTACAACTAGATACCCATTACTTCACATTCTTCCTGGTTTCATACACCTTTTGCCTTATCTCCTTCTGCCCTAGCTCACATTTCTAAAATAAAGCCAGTATTTATTCCTGGTCTCAGGTTCTGCTTTCTATAGAATTGAGTCAAAAACAAAACAAAGCAAAACAAAAAACAAGCTCCTGATTTCTTTGGGCACTTGAGACCCATGTTTTCCATGACTCACTTTGGCAAAGGGCAGTTTGATGACGCTATAATCTGAACAGGTACACTGAGCTTTTTAAGAATGAGCAGATTTGCAGTAATGCAGACAAGAAGGGCAGGGAATTTGATGAGGTGAATCAGAACTCACAATAGAGGTGCTATTAGAAGTGAGTGCTGGGCTGGGAAGGTGGCTCAGTGGTAAAGTGCTTGCCTTGCATGCATGAGGCCCTGGGTTTGATTCCTCCACATAAGCGAAAAAGGCCAGAAGTGGTGCTTTGGCCCAAGTAGTAGAGCGCTAACCTTGAACTGAAGAGCTGACGGACAGTGCCCAGGCCCAGAGTTCTGGCACCATGACCGACACACACACAAACACACACAAACAAAAAGAGTGTTTAGGGATGGGTCTAACTGATGGAAGGATGGGCATGTAAGTTACAGGGGGAGGCTGAGAGGGGAAGATAGAGCTGTCACACTTAGGCCTAGACACAGAGAGAAGGAGGTTCTCTTTATAGAGAAAGGACTATGGGAGATAGGAGGAGAGCTGAGGACACAGAGCCACTAAGAATACCAAAGAGGAAATTGATCCATACCCTTGATTAATTAAATGACTGGCAAATGAAATGGAGCATGGTGGGCACATAGCTGTGGTGTGTGCAGTGGGTGGTGGTAAGGGAGTGCTAAGAATCTGGAATTGGGCAGGAGAGGAAAAAAGAGAACACTTACACTGTACATCAGGGCTAAAGAAAAGGTAAGTTAGATGAACCAGAAAATCTACACGCAAAACAGATTACACCTCTTTTGTCTGTAAAGTTCTTACGTAGTTTTTGTCAGCAAGGACATTTGTATTTTTTTTCCTACTGTCAGAGGCTGGTGATGCTGTGATTCAAAGGGTGGCTGACATTTTGGAGCCTTTGCCATTTGTTTATTGTTAAAGGAAACCCAGAGTAAATGGCTCTTTGATATAGTGAGCTTTTAGATAGGAAAATGTGGGATCCAGAGTTGATTGGGTGGAAAAGAGCTAACAATATTGCTGTGCATTAAAAAAAAAAAAAGTGAAGGAAATCAGCTTTGTGGTGGGATTGACCTCGGAGATCAGCCAAGACGTGTATGGGGTCAAGAGGGAAGAAACTTAGGGACTTAAGTACTGATTAACCTTCAGGGAGGTGTACTGCACAGAGAATGCTCAGGAAAAGTGTCTTGGGTGGGCAGGGGAGAGAGAGGAATTCAAAAAACACAAAAGTGACTAGGCTCTGCTGGGGTAATGTGGACCATGGAAAAACCTGTGATTAGTTGAGAGTTGTTTGTTTTGTTTTGTCGGTTGTGAGGCTTGAACTCTGGGCCTGGGCGCTGTCCCTCAGTACTTCAGCTCAAGGCTAGCACTCTACCACTTTTGGGTCCAGAAACAATAGTTGAGTCCTAACAGAGAATTCTGCCCACAGAACTAGGGGAAAAGGAAGATTGGAGAATTTAGCAATTGGATCACAGCCAAAGTCAGAGCAGTATAGGAAGAAGATGGAACAAAATTCTCAGAAGGGGTTTAGGGCGTTTAAGATTTTAGTGTTTGCTGCCTGAACTAGTAAAGGTTCTGTAGAGAAATGGAACCAATACTTGGTGCATATATGTAGGTATAAAGAGAAACATTAGAAAGAGAATAGCTGTGGAGGCTGAATGATCTTATAATATACCAATGCAAACTAGAGACCCAGGAAAGCTGATGAGAGCTGCTGGTGTGGATTCCTGTCTGAATCTGAGACCTGAGAACCAGAAGTGCTGGGTGTAGAGAAAGATGGATGTCTCAGTTCAAGCACTGAGGTGAGGGCATGTGAGCTCCATCTTCCCTTCCCTTCCCTTCCCTCCCCTCCCCTCCCCTCCCCTCCCCTTCTCTTCCCTTCCCGCAGATTAAATGTTGACACCTGCCTTGGGGACAGATTTCTGCTTTGCCTATACTACCAATTTAAATGATCTTCTCCTCCAGACATCTGGATACCCCATAGCCCAGTTAAGATGCTCTGTCACATTAACTATCACATTGTTCCTTGATTTTCCTTGAATTGTTAACCCCCTCTCCATGAGCACATCTTATCTCTATATCTAAAGGCTAAGCCCCTCCAGGGCAGGGCCCACATCTTCTCCTGTCTAATCTCTGGGCCTAATGTATGCCTTCCATGCACTAAATGTTCAATAAAAAAAATGTGTTGGATGTCTCATTGATCCAATAAACTTATGTCTATGCCAATACACAAGTGCTTTTCAAAAGCTCTGGATAAATCAATTCTTTGTAAATTGAATCTTATTTCAAATGTTGTAGGGATGTTCAACATTTCAAGGACCCAAAAGATTTTGAATCTTTTGTGAATCCGAATCTTTGGCTCTGCTGTTGTCATTTTACAGATAAGAAGAGAAATGAAGTGACTGAGTTAGAGAAATTAAGTGACTTATCACAATCTGATTTTGCCAGTCAAATGAAAAGTTTTTTTAAGCAGACTACATACCATATACCAGTTGTTCAGGTCAGGAATGGTCAGATGACAAGCCTAGCTGTGGAATTTATCACCATAGGTGACAACATTGTATTGTCAGAAGGACTTGTCTCCAGTCTGCAGAGATTTAGGTTTATTTAAATGGAAACATTGCAGTAATTCAAGGATGTGTATTTTGAACTGCTTTGCAGTTTATAGCAGTTCAAGAACAAAGACCAAAAGATCGGAAAAACAGAAAACACTGATGGCAAAGAAAATTCACTTCTCAAAGACCCCAGCTCAAAGCATCTTATTTTCTTGTGAAATCTAGTGAAATCTTTGGACACCTTAATGATTGAATTATTCATTCTAAATTGATTGGCTTTTTATCAACATTTATATAGGGTTGATTTAGTTTCTTCTTGCTGCATTCTAGATAAGTAATTTATTAGATGTGATTGAGTTGAGCAAATTGTAAAACTACTTTAGATCACGATTTTGGATGATTCAAATAAAAGAAAAACAGTCAAGGTATGCATTTGATTTGTTCTCCTTTCTTCTCCTGGCCATTTTTTCTGCTTGTCATAAATGTGAATATATTCCTTACTTTTTTATTAAAAAAGATGCTTTTTGCAGTTGTTACTTTAATGTCTTCATGTAGAAAGTGCGTAAGATGTGGTAGGCAACAATTAATTTGTACAGACATAATCCAGCAGCATTTTACCATGTCAACATAGTTCATTCTTGCAGTTTGGCAGGGTAGAAATGTTTAAATCCATTTTACACAACTGGAAACTGAGATTCAGAGGGATAAAGAAACTTTATCAACAGCTAGTGAGGGCCTGTTGAAATTGGTGCTCTCCAGCCTCTCCATTCACTGTCACCCTCCTCTACTCTGTCTTCTGTTCATCAGCATCCCCCTGCTCAACACTGCTCTTGCTTTCCAGCACCCACATCTTCAGCTTGCCTGCCTCTTTGCTCATGCCCTCTTCCAGCTCCCACTTCTTATAGAGTCCACCTATGGGTACACTTTACTCTGTATGCCTTCATTTCTTTTTTCTACTTAGTATCAGCTGCTGTGACCCCTGTTTTTGGAAGATGTCATCTACCTAATAACCTCTTGAATAAGCACACCATTTGGCCAGTACAAAAAGCAATGATGAATCTGCATCAGCTAAATGCAATCTCTATGTGCATAACAATCTCACTCAGAACTGTGTACTGCTTAAACTAGTCATGCAATACTATGCCTGGAATGTACAAGACACTAGTGAATAGAAATTCACTTTTCATGTTAGCTAAAATGTAAATGTTATGGGGAGAGGACAAACTGTGCATGGACTTGTAGAATTAAAAAATGAAGTTAAGTGTGTGGCTTATGTTAGGTAGCTTCAAGCTGTGATCCCAGACATTTGCAGTCCTTGATTACTTTAGTAGCTTGTTAGGGGAGCTTAATGGTCAGAGTTGAATTCCATTGGATCTAAAGTAAGAAACTTTAAATGTTTTACCTTTTTTTGACATTTTTTTTGTCAAGGTAATGTACAGAGAGGTTACAGTTACATAAGTAAGGTAATAAGTACATTTCTTGTCAAACTTGTTACCCCTTCCCTCATTTTTCTCCTACTTTCCCTACCCCCTAAGTCCCCCAAGTTGTACAGATCATTTCCAACATATTGTCTTGTGAATATCACTATTGCATTGGTTCTCCCCCCCTGCCCCCCGTTAATGCTTTAGAGAAGGAAGACACAGTAGAAAAGGCAGGTTATGGACAAACCAGTTTTAGTATTTTTAAATTACACAGCAAAGTTAATGAAATAAGCTATACAACAAAAACTGAATTAACAATTTATGTTTAGCTTCAAAAAATAATTACTGGGACTGGGAAGGTTGCTCAGTGGTACAGTGTTTGCCTCATATGCATGAGGCCCTGGGTTCAATTCCTTAGGACCACATAGAAAAAGCCAGAAGTGGTCCTGTGGCTCAAGTGGTAGAGTGCTAGCCTTGAGCTGAAGAGCTGAGGGACAGCACCCAGGCCCAGAGTTCAGGCCCTATGACTGACACCCCCCCAAAAAAAAGATTATTAATAAGTTTAAAATTACTAAATCACAGTAATTTCGTGCTTTATGCAACAGAGATCTGTTAATTACAATTGAAGGTCTTTGGTGGAAGTGTGCTAATTTCAGATATCTGTGTGTGGTCTTCTCTAATTCTTTTCAGTGGTTCTCAGCTGCACGCTGAAATCTCCGGCAAGCTGTAAAAATGCCTGTGCCAGCCTCTTACCCCTGGATGAGCACATTTATCAAGTCAGAGGTCAGAGCTTGGTATCAGCATCTTAAAATGTGCAAAAGTTAGAACACATGCTTCTATTCTAATCAGCATTTGGTCCTATTATTTTTTTTAAATATAGATTTCTAGATTTTCATGTTTGGGTTTTATAGTCACAATAGTCTGAGAAAATCAGGCCAGATCGACTTACAGGCAACTTAAGGTAGACCTTTATCTTCCTTCACAGATTTGATATTTCAGATAGTCATTATTATGAGGATTACCCTTTTTCTTTCACAGCATCTTAATACTGAGAGCCAGGACCTTTGTTTTTTTCTGAAACATCCCTATAGACCTTTTTGAAACTGTGCTGAGCCTGCAGGGCATGGCTGGACCTAGCTGTTAATTCCAGCCTTTCATCTGATTGACATGGGAAGGATCACCGGCCACCTAGGGGAGCCTTGCTGCTATTAATTCCTTCCTGAATGTCCTTTATGTGCCTGCACAGAGGCCTTGGCTTTGGGGCGAGTTGTGAAAGTCATAACATTAAAGAAATAGTTTGCACTGGCTGTTCATACTGACATTCAGAGGAACAAATCACAGTAATTGCTGGGACTTTGTCCTTTGAGTGATCATGAGTTTGCAGTGGGCCTACTGTGCACTGAGGACTGGGAAAAGTGTTAATAATCTGTATGGGTCACAGCAACTAGACTATGGCCAGAGTCTTCATGCTTATTTGGGGGCAGGGTGGACCTTCAGAGAATACATATGTTGTTTTTCTTTGCATTTTAAACCTGAAGCTTAGTTTTTTATGTTCTATCTTTTATGCTTTTTCCTGAAATAATTTTTCTTTTTATCTGTTGTGGGGCCTGAACTCTGGGCCTGAGCACTGCCCCTCAGCTCTTCAGCTCAAGGCTAGTGCTGTACCACTTGAGCCACAGCACCACTTCTGGCTTTTTCTGCTTATGTGGTGCTGAGAAATCAAATCCAGGGCCTCATGCGTGCAAGGCAAGCACTTTACCACTGAACCACCTTCCCAGCCCCTGAAATAATTTTTATACCAACTCATAGTTTGTTCATAAGTAGCGTAGGATGTCCTTCATATGTACAGGGAAGAAGAGCAAATGTTGAACCTAGTAAACATACTATTTTATTTGTCTTTATGGAAATAAAGTGACAGGTCATAAAAAAGGGCAGAAAAATTCTTATTACTCTGAGTTTCATAATTACTTGTTTGCATATGAGTATTCTGTATTTCCAAAGCTTAATCATTTCCCATGCCTTTTTCTTCTTTGTGAAGCTTTTTAAAAAAAAAATTGTAAAATTCGTCTAAAGGGATGATAACCTTTAGTCTGAAACTTTTGACAGGTTTTCTAGATCAGAGTTAGTGGACTCGGAGGGAGGTACAAAGTTGGGAAGGAGAGAGGTAAATAAATTCCCCAAAGAAGGCTGCTTTTCCTGATGTCCTGATCCAGATTACAAACAAGGCTATTGATGGCTTCGTGCAGAAACAAATGAATATGTTTTTACTATTTGTGGAAATTAGAGTTTTGGAGCTAGGCAGGCCTGTGTATCACTGTCTGCTCTATTTTGGGAGGTAATGGAGGAAGTATTTCAACCTGATTACTGCCTGTGGAGTGAGGAATCTCTTAGTATTTGACTGACCACCTGCTGATACTTTATTTCCTCAGAGCTCCTCAAGTCATTATAAGAATCACCCAACAGTTTGAAATCAAAATGATGTCTCACTATAAAATGTCAGCTATCTCTCGTAAAAGATTATGCTTCATTTTAAAATATAATTGCAAACTCCCCCTCCACACACATGCACCTTACAGTTCAACATTTCAGAATAACAAGATTCTTGCAAAATGAGAAGAAGCATTACAGTTCAAGCCTTGCAAATTTGAAAACTGCCTTCTACTTTAAGTCTTTTAATAGTCCAGATAATTATAACTCCACACTCTGCCCTTTTCTTTCTTCCTACCTCCTGGTCATTCTTGCGACATTTTAATGGGGCTATTTTGTGTGTCTACTGATGAATTCTGCCAAGTGAAGGTTATTTATTTACTTATCCCTGAGCTGCATTTCACCCTCTGTTTACTAATCTTGGTGGTGTTTCCTTTTTTTTTGCTCCTCTCAGACATTCCTTCCTATGCCATTGTATAATGCACAGCAGGCTGGAGAAGTGTTGGGCCTCGTGCTGGGAGAATCCTACATGGGTAAATGTCACAGCTTCATGCAAAGAACTTGTTCCAATCATAGCAAATCCAGAAATGGCTTCTGTGGTCACATATTAACAGCTTATCTGATTATTAGGTAGTATTTTGTAGCACTAAAACTGGCTTTTAATATATTGCCTGTTAGAATGGTTGAGGGGAAGGTGAAAACTGGCCAGGAGGAAGCCTGTGGGCCATGTCCTCTTGCTTTACTGAAGTCTGCAGGACACAGAGCAGAGGAAATGAGAACTTCTGAAGAAATGACTTGACTAGAAAATGTTTACTTGAGTGTTAGAAAAAGCCTTATAGCTAAAATTTAAATAGAGATGCTCAAGAAAACTGCCTCTTTTCCTTGTTGGTGAGAGCATTTGGGTTGGTGTGTGAGAAATTATTTTCAGGAGTTTAATTCACTTTAAGCTTAATTCCTAGATATTGAGAATATGCTTATGTAGTAGTTCTTCTCTTCTCAGCCCATCAGGGTTTTGGAAAAAAGCATCTTGCATCCAGTTCTGTGCAGGCAGCAATTGTTGCTCCTGTTCTTCCCTTCTTCATGTAGGGTTGGGTGGGTCTTTGGAGACAGGCACAGGCTTTCCCATATCTGCTGCTCTGAGTACAGCCAATGATCCAGATGAACTTAATCTGATTTTCCTTTCATTAGATACTTGGTGGTTATCTTGCTGTAACTCCACTTATTTTTTGAAGAAAAATTTGAAGATACCTGCTCAAGGTGTTTTCTTTCCTGTTCTCCTGTGGCATCAACTGACCTCTGCTGTGAAGAAGAAAGGTATCCCTCCCTGGCCACTGGGGGACACCTCTTTGCTCTTAAAAATTCCTGTCCAAAGTTGAGCTAGCTCAAGCTCCTATCCTTTGTTCCTGATGACTAGCCACTGTCCAGGCCCCAGACAAAGGATCTCTCTGTCTAATGGGCAGATAGTTCAGTGTGTGACAGCTTCCCTAGAGATACCTTTTTCTAGATGTGTCTCTTTGGGCAGATTTCTTAACCTCTCTGTGCATCTGTTTCTTTATTTATAAAAGAATGAAAATGGTAGCACCTACCTACAAATAATATTACTGTTTTCTAAATATGCTGTTCTGACAGATACAATGAAATATAACTTGTAACTATAAAGTCTTCCCATTTAAAATATGTAACTAAAAGTTGCTAATAGAGTGGAATGGCAGATAGAATAATGCAATTTTAGAATGATCCCAAAGAAACCTTGTTTGTACAGCAGGTCTTCTGCCTTCCTTTCTGTTTTCCCCTTCCTTAGTAACTAGTAATCTCTTTGAACATTCCCATTCATGCAGTCATGGAGTATAAGTTCACTTAGCATGATAATCTGCAGATTCATTCACATTGTGCCTTTGTCAGTATTTGGTTCCATTGTTTGTGGGGATGGTGCTAGGGATGGAACCCATTGCTTTGCATCTTCTAGGTTAGACAGTGATGCCTTCTTTATTGTCAGACAGTACTTACATTGTGTGGCTATGTCACACTTTTTTTATCCATCAACTGGTAGATGTAGATTTGGGTTGTTTCCATTTTTTGGATTAGGAAGAATGCCATATGAACATCCATGAGTAAGTTCTCTTGGTCTATAGAGGAATTCTCAGGTCCTATGGTAACTAGATGTTTAGCATTCTGAACAACTGCCTAGCTGTTTCTATTTTGCATTCTCATGAGTAATACAGGAGGGTCCCAATTTCCCCACAGCCTAGTTTAACTAGTACTTGTCTATCTCTCTCTTTGCCCTGCTTCCTTTTTTAAAAAATAGTACTGATGTTTGAATTGAAGGGCCCCATGCTTGCTAGGCAAGTGTCCTAGCAGTTGAAATACAACCCCAGCCTGTTCTGGTTTGGTTTGTTTTTCAAGTAGGGTTTCATGCTTTTACTTGAGATGCCTTCAGGCTACAGTCATCAGCCAAGATTACAGTCGTGCCATGGTGCCATTCATTATACATGGTCCTTCTTTGTCTTTTTGGTAGAGACATTCTCCTGGGTATTTTTGGGTTAGGAGATCTCATCAACTATTTTGATTTAAATTGTCCTAGTAACAATGATGTTACACATTTTTTATGTACTGATTAGCCTAAGCATACTGTTGAATAAGAAATGGTGCACGTTGTTCCTCTCTTATTATAGTTTTACGAAGTGCCAGGTAATGTCTTTATAAAATTTGTAATCATAGCAAAGAGGACAGTTTTAAAGAATCATACTTAAAAATCATACTTACATCTCATTAAAAGAAAGTATCAGTTCTAGATAAAGCTAAGTCATGATTAATATTTATAGGTTAGTCGTTATCTTAGTAGGTTATATGTAGAGAGATCATTTTGTTTTATTTTATCTCTTCTTGCTTTTGTGTGTTAATTTAAAACAAAATGGTGTGAAGTAGCATGGAAAATACCTTGTTGCCACCACAGTGAGTTTCAATTTTTTCTCAGCAGCTCTCAGGAGAATGAAGTCAATTTTTTCCCAGTTGTAATGTTTTCTATCTTTAATTTTTTTTCCAGTTTACCTAAATACTATGTTTTTTCAGCTATTCAGTTAACACTGATTTTTCTGTAGTGTCAGTGAATGTATGTTATTTTGTTTATAGGAGATTAAAAATAGTTATTTTTATATCACAAGTTACTTACTTATTGAATATTCCCTGCATGGAATACATAGTTAATACGTTTTGTCTTTGACTGCTTTTCTATTATTGGTTATCTAGTCATACCTTGGTCATGGTGATGAGCTTATTTGTGTATATTTTCTGTTTATTGAAATAGACATATAAAATGCTACCTAGATACAAAACCTATCACCACTTATGTTAATATTTATACAATTATAGTTGTGTTCACAATGTACATCTGAATTGATAGGGATGGTGTGGGGGAAGGGTATTATATGGCAATTTATTAGATGACAGGGTTTTGATTTTGAGTCTTCTCTGTGTGGATATCAACATACTATGTAACCATTGTTTGGCTCAATTTCTTTACCTGTATAATATGATTAGAATATAAAATACTACTTATTTGATAGGGTAGTTATAGGAACATTTCAGATATTATTTGATAAAGCATTTCCTCCTAGGTGTGCAGTAAACAATAATGGCTAGGAGTAATACTATTAGTACTAATCAGAGCTGTAGTCTTGCTAGCTCTTTTCCATCTGATTGGGAAATAAGTACACATGGAGAATTAAATGGTAATGGAATTGAAATTTTAGTAATAAATTCACAATTGCATTAGCACAATCAGTGCCAAAGAGTGTGTTTTAAAGTCTCAGTAGCCTTTAGAGTAAGCCATAGACATTGCTTTAAAGCAATTTGAAGCAGAAAAAAATGGTGTGTATCAATTTCTTAGACAATGGGTAGCTATTTCAAGTAAGGATTCTTTTAAAGAGCCTCACTATGTAGCTTAGACTGGCCTTGAACATGAACTCCTCCTACTACAGGCATGCCCCACCATGCTTGACTGCACTAAGGATTTTAAATTGAGGTCAAATGTTCAGATAGTGAAATTCACAGAAGCTAAGTGTATAGTGAATTTGACGGATGTGTTGACTTGTGTAACTACCACCACATGTTTAGATCTTAAACATTTCTACTTCCCCAGCCACTCTTCTCATGCCCCTTGACTGTAGGCAACTATTTCATGCTTTTTTTCCCCTCTTGAATTAATTTTGCCTGTGAAGGAATTGTGTATAAAAGAAATCACTCAGTATGGGCATTTTTGTGTATTAAACCTAGCAGGATGTCTGCAAACTTCCTTTGCAGTGCTAAGGTAAGATGTCTTGTTTTTGGTGTAGAGTGCCATAAACCTGACTGCACCTGTTCATGAAGAGTGGCCTCCCAGGCAGCCATGAAGGCCATTTTTATTCTTCAGGTTATTCTGAGGCCAGGAATTTCTGGCTCATGTTTAGACATGTGTGTTTGTGTGCGCGTGCGTGAGTGTGTGTGTGCAAGTGTGTGTGTGTGTGTAAGATGTGTTTTATATGTTGATGTATGTGTAAGAAATTGCTGAATTCTTCAGCGTTCATTACCATTTGGACATTGTTAGTAACTGGTGAGACTTGGAGTTGCTTTGCATATCTGCCTACATTTAGTGTTATCTTTGTTTAAATTTAGACATTATAGTCCACCTGCCAATGATGTTGCTTACTGTCCCATGTGCTTGTTGACTTTACATATCTTCCTTTATGATGGGCCTATTTGAGCTTTTTGCTCATTTTATTACCTATTTTCTTTTGTCCTTCCTGTCAAGAAATAGACCATTCTATGATCTGGATAAATATCATTGGTAAAATGTATCAGCAGAATATTTTCTCTCACTCAGTACCTTTCTTGCTCATGAATGGCATATTGCTTGAATAGAACATTTGGATTCTGACATAACTGTAGATGCACATGCAATTATTAGAAACAATGCAGAGAGCCTATATACTCTTATACCTGTTATTAAGATTTTTCCAGTGGTAATATCCCAACAGGCTAGTGATATGGGTGCAGTCAGGATGAAAAGAACTCTATTACACAAGGATGCCCCTTTATTGTTATGCTTAATTCATCCCTTCTCCTCCATCCTGGGCCCAGCCAGCCACTAATCACTTTTCTGTTTCTATAATTTTGTCACATCAAGAATGTTACTTAAATAGGGTAATGCTGCATGTTACAGACAGAAATGGAATTATACAGCTAAATTCTGTGCAAACCTGTACAGGTTGTAGTGAACATCAATACTTTGTCTTATCTTCTTACCAAGCAATATGTCATTGTTATGATGAACTGCAGATTTCATGGCCACTCACCTCTGAAAGGACATCTGGCTTGTAACTAGCTATTAGCTCTTCTGACTGAAACTGCTATAAACCTCTAGTATAGATTTGTGTGTGAACATATGTCATTTCTCTGTGAAAATGCTCTAGTGCAATTTCTGGACTATATGATAGTTGCATGTTTAGTTCAATAAGAAACCACCAACCTATTTTCTGAGGCTTTATGTTATTCTGGTATACCCATCATTGGTGTGAGAGTAATCTAGATTTTTTACAACTTTAAGAGCACCTCGTATAGTAACTTAGTTTAGCCATACCAACAAGTGTGTACTAATACTGGATGGTCATCTTAGTAGCATTTTGCTAATAGTGAATAATGTCACCTATCTTTATTTTCCAGTTTTAGATCATCTTCAATGAAATGTTTATAAGTTTTGCCTTTTTCCATTTTTTGGATTGTTTGTTCTGTTGGTTGTTGAGGATTCTTTATGCATTCTATATACTAGTCCTTTTGCTGATCCATGGTTTGCCTAACCGATTTCAGATGTTTCCACCAATGTTTTTTCCCCCAATATTTTATAGTTCTTTCTATAAGTCTTCTATCCATTTTGAGTAAATTTTAGTTTGGATTAGATAGACTTTTATTCTTTTGCCTTCTGGGCACTGTTGTGGTAGTTATGTAACACCAGCACCATTCACATAGAAGGCTGTCTCTCTGCCATTGAAATTTGTTATTCCCCCTTGTTAAAATTTGAGCTGAGCTTTTCCTAGCTCTGTTCTATTTCTTGGATCCTTCTGACAATACTCTACTTACTGTCCTTTTTGCTGTGGCACAATACATCTTGAAATCTGGGAGAGCCATTCTTATTTTATTCTTCTTCAAAACTTTTAAGTATCCTAATTTCTTCCAGTAGATATTTTAGAATAAATAGTTTAAATATTCTAATGTCTTCCAGTATATATTTTAGACTAAATAATCTACAAATAAGTTCTTTTCTTTTCTTTTCTTTTTTTTTTGGGGGGGGTCCAGTCATGGGACCTGAACTCTGGGCCTGGGCACTGTCCCCCAGCTCTTCAGCTCAAGGCCACTCTACCACTTGAGCCACAGAGCCACTTCCAGCTTTTTTCTTTTTGCTTATGTGGTGCTGAGGAATCAAATCCAGGGCCTCATGCATGCAAGGCAAGCGCTCTACCACTGAGCCACCTTCCCAGCCCCATAAGTTCTTTCTTTTTCTTTCTTTTTTTTTTTTTTTAAACAGAGATTCCATTGGCCTTGCATGTGTGCTTAGATAGATTTGGCCTTTTTTCTTTCTTTTTTTTTTTTGGTCGGCCGTGGGGCTTGAACTCTGGGCCTGGGCGCTGTCCCTCAGCTCTTCAGCTCAAGACGAGCACTCTACCACTTAAGCTACAGCGCCACTTCCGGTTTTCTAGTGATTTATTGGAGATAGGAGTCTCACGGTCTCTCCTGCCCGGGCTGGCTTTGAACCGCGATCCTCAGATCTCAGCCTCCTGAGTAGCTAGGATTACAGGCGTGAGCCACCAGCGCCCGGTTGGATTTGGCCTTTTTATTGTGTTCTTTCAGTATATGAGTATGAGTCACTCTCCATTTATTTAGAGCTTTTTTGAATTATATAATTAGAGCTTTATAATTTCAGCATATAAATCATATAACAAAATTTTAGATAGCATTGACTAAGACTTTGTTTTTCTTGGCATATTCTCACCTACTTTGCTCTCTCTAGTACATTGTCTTTATATCCTCTTCTTTGTCTTCCAGAGAAGGGAACTCATAACTCTGCCTCTGTGAGAGAGCCTTCCCCTGCTGAATGCTGAAGACCCTTCCTTTTTATAGGAAATAATACTAATGTGAAAATTCAGATAGAAAATTATTCCTGTATATGTTTAGACAGGGCATTTTCATGTTTTGAATAGTAAGAATGTCACTTACTGTTGATTTTCTTTTTTCAAAAAAGTAATTTTCACTAGGTATGGTTCCATAATTAAGTTTAACATGCCAACTGGGGCTCCTTAATAGAAAATTAAAATAGTTCAGAATAAAATCTTAGAGCAGCCATGTGTCAGTAGCTCATGCCTGTAATCTTAGCTACTCAGGAGACTGAGACCTAGAAAATTACAATTCAAGGCCAGCTTAAGAAGAAAGGTCCTTGGGACTCTATCTCCAAAAGAACCATTTAAAATAGCAGGGTTGGAGATGTGGCACAGTGGTATAGACTCAGCCTAGCAAGCTTGAGCTGCTGCTTCAAACCCTAGTACCACTACATACGTACATATATACATTAATGCATACATGTATAGATAAATTATGATTTTAATGCTCTTTCAAATATTCATTTTAGATATTTGAATCATTTTTATTTTTGCATTGTTTTTTACATAGTCTGGGATTCATTCTTCTCATCAAATTTCATTTTACATTTTATTTATAAGTTTTATATCATGGACAAATGGTTTTGATTTATTTGGTTTTGGTTTTTGTAGAACAGTGATCTGAGGATTTTGTTTCCTATAACATGGGTAGAATTGTGCAATTTCAAGCATTAACTTGGCATTTTTGTGGAAATCACACATACTGCATGAGTCTGACTGCCTGTTGAGCAGCTCTGCCTGGATTACTCCTATATATCTTGAGTTTAATTTGGTCAGCTTTAAGGTCTGTTCTTTCTGTTGTCCTCACTTCAGGAAGTCACCACTGTGTTCTTCTGACTCCTCTAGCCAGAAACTGTGGCACTGGCATTATCTCCTCATTGTCTTGTACCCAACACCCTATATTTGTAGTTCATGTTGGCTTTACCTTTCAGCATGTTTGTCCTTCTTCCATCGTCCCTACAGTGGGCTCTCTGGTACACCTTCATCTCTAAGCCACATTAATATGGCAACTTCCTGAGTGGTCTCTCAGCTCCTTTCCTTCCTGTCTCTTCTCAGCACAGTCTGTGCCCAGTAAGATGTGAACCAGTGAAACCCTAAAAGGGAACATAACACTCTTTTGCTCCAAATTCTTCAGTTCCTTCAAGTGTCCCATCAGGTCTTACCTGTGCAGCCTCACTTCTTCTTATACTCCTTTCATTCGACTCATCCACACCTGTCCCTTACTGTTCTTGTTAAACTCTTGCATGCCTCCAGGCCTTTGTAAGTGCCTTTCCAGCCACCTGAGCCACCCTATTGCTTGACTCCCTTCATTAGCCCCTCCTGGTCTTTCCTGAGATGTCATCTCCTCTGGGAAAGCCTCCTTGTTTTTCACATTTAACATAACATTCCTTCTCCAAAATTCTCTCCCCTCCTCTTGCCTTTTTTTCTATAGTATTATAGAAAATATGCTACATATATATATATTTCCATTTTGTATAAAATTGTATACTACAATCATAAAATGTAGTAGGAAAATCCTCTTGGGCAGACCATTCAGAACCTATGGAACTTCGCAGTTTGAACCCTAAGAAGGTTTTCTGTTTTGCAAGAAAGAGAAAAGCCTTTCAGAGATATTCATCCACACTTGTAGTCTCTCTGGATTGCACCATGTAAGGAAAGCACCCCCTGGTTCTTGAAGCAGATAAACCAGCCACCACTTGCAGTACAGGAAGGAAAGTACTCTTTGGGTTTTAAAGGAGGTTTGCTAGTGCCACTGCTACTTACCATGTTCTTATAATTCCAGAGCTTACTCTTTAACAAATGAACAAACTTGCTCATGATAATGTGTGACATTAATATTCTGGGGAAAATCATGTATAATCAGCACAACTTCTGCACTACACCAGTATTAGCTCCCTTTTTATCAGCCACATATGAGGGATTTATATTTAAAAAATGGCAGTCTTAGCAAAATATACCTTGTATTTTTTATTTGCCTGTTTACCATTTTATTCCTCTAAATTAAAGGTTAAGTTCCATGAAGGTATTATTTTTTATTTTTTTAATATTTTAAGTTCATATTAGTATTTCTGTCTTGTAGAAGCCCAAGTAGGTATTTAATAAATATTTATTGAATGCAAGAATATATAAATCAATATTTAGACTTCTCTATGATTTTGAAGTAATTGAAAATAGGAACACCTGTTTTTCTTTTAATTGAACAACTTCTTTGGCTTAATAGTTATTGACATTTAAGACTGTAGCCTGATTTATGTGTGTTGTTTAGAGAACCAAAAGTAAATGTGCTCTGGATGAAGTTCAAGAATCAGCATTCTGTAGGCAGTTGCAATTCCATTCTAAAGCACCTGCTGTAATCGAAACTAGCAAGCGTGTTGTACTCTGTTCCAAGCAGGGGCATTAGAGTTTTGTGCATAGGAACTGATTTCATTCTTCAGACATTTCTAGAGCAGTGGTTCTCACTGTGGTCTCAGAACCTCTGCTGGCCCCAAGACACTTTGCCAGGGGAAATTGTGAGGGCAAAAACATTTCCTGGTAATGCCAAAGCACTTTTTGCCTTTTCCTGGTTTTTAGACTTTATTGATTATGCAAAAGTAACTATAAGAAAATATCTGCCACTTGAGCAGCTTTATCAAAATAGTTGTGCCAGTTTAGCACTAGTTGTCATGTGATTCTTACCTACTAAACACTTATGGTTTAAAAAATATATTCTGATCCCTTAAGAATCTCATTGATGTAATAATAACCTTTAATTATATTAGATCTTGTAAATGTCTTTTTAATGCTGAATATTCAAATGCAAACCATGTATTAAAATTTGCCACATGTGAAACATGCTGATGGCTTTGAGGCAGTATCCTTGCAAGGTTATCTAAGCTGGCAGCTGAACGAACTAGCTGCCTTTTCCTTGGCATTCCAATTTCTCTTGAAACAGTGTCTGATAGACAAGCTACAAATTCAAACTTGGGTATGTGGCAACATGTTCGTGAAAATGAATGAACTAAGCCTGTTCCATTGGGGAGGGGTATGACATCGTTATTGCTAATGATAAAATTGGAACTAATAAGTCAAAAGATTTTGGAAATCTTGCATGTGCTACTATGAATTTGACATTTTCCCCATTACTGGAGGGTTTGGCCTGATGAAGTAGGAAGGTATTGACATTTGATAAGCCTTATGTGGTATAATGAGATGTGTCAACATTTGGAAGATCTGTAAAGCTTAGTGAACTACAGAAGTCACCACTACATAACAGATCTGAATACAAGACAGACAAATGGATTTTAATGTTTCATTGATGGGATATCGGATTCGGTACTACCACTCACCTATATGAAACTGATACTTGTTCACTTTTGATATAGTACCAACCAGAAATGTCACATTTGTTTGAAAAGGTTATTAAATTATCCTATTTCCAGCCATATATCTGGAAGGCTATATTTTATCCATGTACTTGATCTGAAAAGAAACCTATTGCAAAGACTCAATGTAGAAGTATATATAAAGATCTGGTATCTTTTATTAAGGTAAACATTGAAAAATGTGAAACAGTGCCATTCTGAAGAATGTTTTGGAACCTATATCTCCATATAAGCCTCTCTCATGCACTCTGACTTTAATGCTTTTTTTTTTTTTCGGGTCCGGTCGTGTGGCCTGAACTCTGGACTGAGGCACTGTCCATCAGCTCTTCAGCTTAAGGCTAGCGCTCTACCACTTGACCCACAGCGCCGCTTCTGGCTTTTTCTGCTTATGTGGTGCAGAGGAATTGAACCCAGGGCCTCATGCATGCAAACCAAGCACTCTGCCACTGAGCCACCTTCCCAGCCCTAATGCTATTATTTTTAAATGAATGAATATATACTTTGGAGCTTCACAGTTTTGCTTTCAAATAGGATAAATTTGGAAATAACAAGAATATTTAAGGATCTCACATATTGTTGTTTTTTAAAAAATAATAGTTGCAGAAAAGTCTGGAAGCCTAAAAGTTTGATAATTGCTGTTCATAGAGAAGTTGATTTTTATTATCTAGTAATTTGGGAGACTCAGGCACAGAAGGACTAGCATGTTACCTAGGACCCCAGAACTGAGGAGTAGGAGAGCTGGGGCCTTCTAGAGCTCTGGCCTTCAGCTACCCTCCTGCACAAATCTTCTGGCCTGTATCCTGCTGAACCTGCAGGCTTTATCTTACTGAACTGAGATGCCCTTAGGGGTTTCTTTCACATATAACTGTTTTGGTCTAAGGAAATCTACCATTTAAGTATTTCTTGAATTCCAGTTTTTCATGTCAGTAAATATGTACAATAAACTCACAGTCAAACATGTAGCAAGGGAAGAAAAATCCTATTTGAGTTTATTTCTTAGATCTATTGACTCTTTATTTAATCAGGACTGGGCTTTCAGGATTATTTGCAAGAATCTGGGAGAAACATTTTATCGTATTTGAGAATACTGTTGGTTATCTCTGAAAATACTCCCCCCCCCCAACCCCGGTCATACTGTTTTACTACAAACTATAGAAATGACAATTTAGCACCCTTCTCCTTTGAAGTAAAATATTGGCAAGCTGGAAGCTTATTTCAGTTTAGAAAATAGCGAATTGCTTTTATCCCACTGTCTCTTCTTATTAGTAATTTATATGCTGAAATAGATTAGCACAGTGCAGTTTCAAACCAGTACATAAATACAGCCATTTATGTTTCTCCCATCAGCTTCAACTGTAGATTCATCTCAGTGAAAGGTTGAATGGTTTCTTAGGAGGAAATATTGGAAGCCTGGGTTTACCCCATGAGTTCCCTTAACTATGCTGTTAATTCACATTGATCTCAGAGAAAACAGAGATAATCAGTTTGACTGACTGTCAGAAAACTGTCCACAGTGTAGTTTAATGGAAATCTTAGGGACCCTCCTGCTTTTTCCTTCTTTCACATGCATACTTCCAAGTCTCAGGAGAATGCTACTGACCAGATACTGGAGGAAAATCTACCCTCACAAGCCAGACTTCTCAAGACAAAGTGACAACTTCATGCTTTGCCCCTTCTGACTATGATCCTCTCTGACTATGATAATGCAGACAGGAACAGGGAAAAGGGTACACTATCTGGCTTCTACTTTCCTTATAGTGTGCTCAGGTGGCCTGCTGCCTAGATCTCCAGACTTGGACCTAAACCAAGCAGTCATTGACAACTGTTCTGGGCTAATGTGTATGTTCCATAGCATTCTTCCGATCTCTCTAAGAATGGCTCTACGTCTTTTAACAGTGCCCACCATGGCAGCCAGTCCCAGACAAACAACTCTCCTAAGTCATTTCATACAAATGTTACTAAGTGATACTAAGGATAGTTCTTTAACAAGCCTTGGAGGGCTGTTGAAAGCCACTATAGAACCAACACAGCATCAAGGGTCCACCAGACCCATGTGTTTCCACAAGGCCTTGGTGCCTCTGCCCCGTGCATCTAGTATTCTGGCTATCATTGATGCCCATGTCCCTCCACTTCCTGCCCCTGATAAAACGTGGAGACCTCAGCCACAGTGAGGTCCTTGTATGTGGAGCCCCATGGAGAAACCACTGCAACAGCATTGACTCCATATCTCTTCTGCTTCTCCCTTGGAGAGCTTGTTTACAAGTCTCTTTTTCTAGGCTGGGTATTCTCCAGTAAGGACCTTTGCTCCTTATTGGAGCAAAGCAGGTATGAGCCTCAGTCTTTACTGCTTCCTGTTCTGGGTGAAGATTTGCTGAAGTCTTTGTGCAGTGAAGCAGTGAGAGCTTCCTGTAGTGAGCAGAGATATTGTAGGGCACTGAAGGAAGCACATTAACTCCCGTTCATAACCCATCAGACATGTATGAGATACAGGACAACTTGAAGCACCCTACCTGGACTTGTGCTTTGTAGTCATAGTAGATGAGGGGTTTGGGTTTTGTTTTAATTTTTATTTTTTGTATAGAATCAGACTTATGTATGTTCGCTTGTAGCTGTCCTTCACCCTAGAATTTCTGATTCTTTTACGAGGTAATAATGAAAATAAATATACAAAGTGACATGCAGAGAAGATGGTGTTTTTTTAGATCAGAATATTATAATGCATTCTACTATATATTCTACTATATTTTTGTTTTGTTTTTTATTGCAAAAATACTGTAAGAGGGGTTACAGTTACGTAAGCAAGGTGTAATGAGTACATTCTTATCAAACATTGTTGCCTTTGTTTTTTCCCTACCATCCCTTCCCTCTCACTTCCACAACTACACTCCCTTTCCCTCCCTCCTAAATTGTAAAGTTAGTTGTATGGGTCAACCTGTATCCCTAGTTAAACATTTTGTTTTTTCCCTTCCCCTCCCCAAATTATACTGACATGAAATACAGTGAAAACAGGGGTTATACCATGGGGAAAGAACATACAAAGCAATAGAAAAAAATCACATGGTACCTTATAAATACATTAGAAACAATAGCAAGAAAGAAAAAAACCACTTGTGTCCCTATATTAGGGTTCATTTCATTTAACATCATCTTATCTGGTCATATGTACATGGCTTTTGACCTTTTCTGCTTGTCCCAGACATATACTAGTTATTCACCAGAAAATATTTCTAAATATTTCAGATAAACTTAGAGAATGAAACTTGGGACTTAGCAGTGGTGACAAAACCAACTCTTGAGTAGTGGTAATTATTTAGTTGGAAAATAATTATGCACCATTGATTTTATCCTTTTGTGTTCCAGCCCTCCCATTTCACACCCCCAAAGAATTTGCAAGTGCAGCTCAACCTGCCATGTCCAAAGGTAGATGGAGAACTTGGTCCTGAAGCAGTAGGTCCTCTTACAGATGCATGGTGACCTTTTTATATCTCCATCCTTAATCATTTTCTATAATATCTTTAAATATTTTCTCAAGAGAACCTTTGAAATGTGTAATTGTTTTCTTTAAAAACATGAATATTATAGAAGTAGAGAAAGCACATTGTGCTATGAGATTAACTTACTGGTTCAATAGGTGGACATAGGGACCTGCCAGCTGGTGAAACTGGAATGACTGCATTAATCAGAACAGAGTCATCTACCAAGGTTTTTCAGAATTGTTGTTCACAGATGATACATTATACCTTGTTCATTGGTTTCTCTCTGGAACTTGAAAAATAAACCTTTCCAAGAGTGGAAGATTCATAAGCTAGGGCATGAAAATGTTTGAATTTGATATAAAAGAAGTTTTGAAAGGAAGATTAGTGGTTTAAACCAAAAGATGAGTCGCCCTGGGAAATTTAGCTGTGGCAGAAGCACAGGGTTCAGTAATGAAAGGTCGTTGTGGGCTGATTGCCCATTCATGCTGCGAACCCGATTCTCCCTGCTGGACTGTCACCTGATTGGTGGTGTTGATGACAGGGGCTTAATCAATTTCATCTTCACTTTACCAGAGCATGCAAGATTTGCTGGATTCAGGCTTCCCTTGTTTGTGGTGTGGTTGATTCCACTGCTGAGTAGAGGCTGATTATCATTTCTTTGTTCCTTATCACTTTGCAATAGAGGAGAATAAGGCAAGTTACTGAGTGCATGGCCAGCATCCTAGTTGGAGTTCTTGTTTATAATCACAAGAACAAATTAAAGCTCAAAGTTCTGGGTACCTAACTTGATTCTTGTTTATTCTGCCATTGAAGGAGGGCTTCAAAAGAGTCTCATCTTCCATTGTGGAGCAGATAATTAAAATCCACAAGAAGATCCCCTTCTTTCTGTGAGAATAGTTGAGCCACAGGAAAGGCTCAGCTGCAGCTTCTCATGCCTTTCCACTCCCTGTGGAACCTGGTTCCACTCCATTACACAGGTCATGGTCCCTTTCTAGATGAGAAGATTATCTCTGCATTGGACAGGTAAAGTTAATCCATTTACATTTATCTGAAAACCTTAAAAGTCCACTTAAGGAAGTGACCCCAACATCATAAAACTATGATATTGTCTTGAGAACACATTAAGTCTGTTCCTCTCCTTTGAATAGACCTTAAATCTGTGTTATCCAGACAAATGAGACTCTTTCTTTCCTAAATGATTTATGCGCTCTTTAAAAGTATGTGAAAAATGGAAATTTCACAGCTTTCCTTGGTAATTCATTCAAGGGTCTTAGACTGTTTGTTGTTAGAAAACAGAAGTCTGGGCTGAGAAGGTGGCTCAGTGGTAGAGCACTTGCCTTGCATGCCTGAGGCCCTGGGTTTGATTCCTCACCACCACATAAGCAAAAAGCAAAAAGCCGGAAGTGGCACTGTGGCTCAAGTGGTAGAGCACTAGCCTTGAGCTGAAGAGCTGAGGGACAGCGCCCAGGCCCAGAGTTCAGGCCCCACGACCGGACCCAAAAGACAAAATAAAAGAAACAGAAGTCTGCAACACAAACTCTGCATGTTGTTGCTGAAGAGGGGGAGAACTATTAGTTATTATTTGCTCCCTCCAAAAGAGCATTGAGTGGACTGTTGGTGTCTGCTCTGGAGAGAGTTGGATAACTTTACTTTGGAGATAATTGATGGCTTTTTTCTTCCTTCCTGGACTGTTCCAGGCTGTTCTCTGACCCGCTTATGTTAAGACTCTGTGTACACTAATCCATCCTTCTCAGTTTCTCTCCAAAGCTATTGTGGTTGGTTACTTTTATGCCCACTTTCAATTTCAGAGAGGTACCTAATTCTCCACAATAGCAAGCCTATGTTAACATATTTGTAGAAGTAATTTTAATTTAGATGCTTAATATTCCAGGGCATTGTCAATACTTGCTTTCTGTCAGATCTGTGCTAATCAAACTTCAACTGTTATTTAGATCACAAGGTATTTGTTTGGCAAGGGGATGGAATTATTCTTTATGAAGGTTTTTTTTTCCTACTAGATTATAGTACCCAGTCTAATAATACTGTGTACACAGTATATACATGTTTAGTTAACTGAATTCCATAAAGAATTTTGTTGCCATTTAAATTTAAAACGGTTGTATATGAAATTGATGATGCTCTGTCAGTTGTAAAAACAAATTCAAATCCAGAGCTTCTGTCTTAAAGCTTTTTCTTTTCAAAAAAAATTTTTTATGACTTGTGTGTAGGACACTAGGACCCTAAGAAGTGGCATTTCTTTTTCTACTGTTAAAGAGAGTGCAAATGGCAGGCCATTAATAAAGCCTGCAGCTCTGTAAACCCCAGGGTATCAAAGCTATATCCATTGCAATTCAGCTTTATTACACTGTTTCAGTCATAAGAGTGGCTGATTTGAGCTGAAGTACGTAGTGAAAAGGGAAATCAGATTCACGGTTGACAATCAGAACCTAAGAATGCATGTAATATGTGACTTAGAACAGATCACTTGCAGCAGAAGTGGGTGGAACTCACCAGTAGATCCTGGACTGATGGCTTCTCTGGACTTCATACAGCAGCTAGCATGTGACCATTTATATTCCCATGTTAGACCTAGATCATAGCCTCTTAAGGGACTGTGCCAAGTTTTTCTTCCCTTGTATTCGTAGTGGCATTTACAGGGTAGATTCTAGAACCAGCTCATGTTTATTAACCAGAAATTCATATAGGCTAAAGACCTAAGAATCCTTCTGGGTAGCCCTTCTCCCTCACCCCTCTCACCAAGCCATCACTGAATTATTTTTGCCACCAAATATTGTTTTAAACCTGCTTGTTCCTCTCCATCTCTTCTACTAGAGTCCCTACTATTAGCTTTTCCCAGCCTATTTAGAACACACGCTGTGGACCACTGTAGTGGTCTCTGAACTGGTCTCCCCATACTCAAGGTCCTCTTCATTCCTTCTCTTCATTATAACTAGAATGAACTTGCATGACACAATCTCTTCAAAGGCTTTCTGTTGGTGGTGGTGGTGTTTTTGTTTTTGTTTTTGATGGTAGCTGATCCCCACTGTGGAACTGACCACACTACTGACTGAGGGGTACACACAAGGCGATCCATCATCTGTCACCCACTCACCCTGAAGGAGGGACCACTGACACTCCACAGAATAGCAGAATGTGTTTGTCCCACCTATCCTGCAGTATCTGGGTCTAGCAACCCCTGCTCCCATTCACTCTTTCTACACCCACCATAGGACTTGTTAGTGTTGTACTTCCTACAGATACTCATTGTTTGCTGCCACCACTGAGCCTCTGCACATGCTGCTACCTTAAGTTTTGACTCCCTCCTACTCCTTGAATACTCAGTTCCTGCTTCATTCCAATTGACCAGGTTGAATCTCCTCCACATAAGTTCTTACCTTGCAGGTGCAATTCAGCATTGACTTTTTGAACGAATAAATGAGTAAATTCTAGTAAGTGGTTGATGGTATTTTACAATGGGTTATTGACAAATATAGAGAGCAACTCAAAGACAAACTCCCTTAGTGTATTATTGGAGATAGCCAGATCCATAGGTGCTCTTCTCTTACATGAAATGGAGAAGTGTTGGCGCAGATTCTCTGCACATCTTCCCCTACCCAGTTTACATTGTTTCTGAATGTAAATTCTATGCAAATTCTTGCTGTACTGCATTGTTTAAGGAATGATGACAAGAAAAACTGCCTGCACATTTTCAGTATGTTTTTCCAAAATATTTTGATCCATGATTGACTGACTGTAAGTGCAGGACCTGTGATCTAGAGGGCTGGCTTTATATTTAAATTCTCTATATTCAGTATATGTGCAACAGTTTTAGATGTAAATACAGTTCTAGCATCCTCTTAGTTTCAATTCTGTTGTTCTAATTTGCTGTTTAATTTGTTAAAGATATAGCAATTTAATTTAAAAGCCTAGTTGAGTAACTGCACAAATAAATGATCCAAACACTGATGTTAGATAGGGTTTCTTTGGAAATAAGCTCTTTTATTGAGAAGTTTGTGACACTTAGAATCATAATGGGTAGTGTTTGTTGCTTTTTGGAGCCAAATTATCTGAATTTATGTAGGGAAATAACACTTATGACTGGTGAGCTGAGCAGGGAATGTAAATCCTCTTGTCTCTCTGTTTGCCCACCTGTGATATGGGTTTACCACTGGTATCTATTTCATAGAGCTTTTGTGAGGATTAGATGAGTTCACATAAATGTGTACTTACAGCCTTTTGCAGTACATGGTGAATGTACACTAATTACAGCCTGTTTCTGTTGTTGCTATTATGTTTACTCATTTAACACATTGCTGCTTTTTTCCTGCCATTGTTTTCAGTTCTAGGGTTGGGGCAAAGCTGGAGAACACTTTTCAGTTCTCTTGTTCCAGGGTGTCAAATACTATAATTTTAAATATGTATACATAATTATGTGTGTGTGTGTGTATATATATATATAGAGAGAGAGAGTATGTGTATATTAGAAGTAAAATAAACATGATTTGTAAGGACATAGTGGTAACAAGCCTAGTGTCACTTCACCTGAAGTATAAGCATAAATCAGCATACACAGAGTATCCAGGAAGGAGGAAAGAGCAAGTGTCCTGTGGTAGAAAGGAGCTTGGCCAGTCAGGTTTTAAATCTGGAAGAAGCCAAGTGTGCCTGTACTGTACAGAGCCTCAAAAACAGACTGGAAGCAGATTATGACTGTGTGGTGGGTCTTATGATATTACAAAAAAGGTATGATTACAGAGGAATTCACATAATATTTTACTGATGATGAAATATATATATATGCCCTGCTTAGGATTATATAGCTAGTGATGGAGCTAGAGCTAGAAGCCAAATGTCCCACATTCCTACTTTTGAAAATAAAAATGCATATACAAAAAGCACACATCATGTAGAATGTTTACAAAGCAAATACACCTGTGTAGTGTACCAAGTAATCTTGACTTGCTCTCCTTAGCATCCCCTCCACAATTAGACCCCCTAACTCTCTACCAGTCCTCCACAGGTATGCCTCATCCTGACCTATGACACCAGAGTAGTCTGGCCTAGTTTTGAGCTTTATAAACTTGTGAGTGGAAGCATAGATGGCAACCTCTTTTCCTGTCTGTGTGGCTGCTCTCACTGGCTATTGTATTCAACTGGGTCATTTGTGTGTGGAACAGTGGGGTTCTGTGTCTGTTCCAACATGTTCTGTTCCAACAGGTGAATATCACACAGGCTTCCTGTCTTTCCTCTCTTTGAAAGTGTGTGAAATGGTAGCTAGGTTGTGAGTGGTCTGGGTTAATTTTCCTTTTCCAGATCTCTTTTGAAAAAACAGTTCAAGGTTATATGAAGAATTTCCTCTTTTAAAGCCTTATTACGTTGAACACTCTTCGCTGTTACTTTGAGAAGAGATCACCTAGTTAAAAGCAAAGGCTTGTGTGAGCAGGGATCTTCTGATATGGATATGTACCTCTGATGGGCTGATATTCATCCTCCTTGGAAGTGCCTGTCACATGTTAGTTTTAATGTGACCCTGGTGGTCACATGTAGTTTTATTGAATTTACAGGCTTGTAAAATATTAGCTAGCCTGCTACACATTCATACTGTGTCAGGGTCTCTTTGCTGCTGAACTGGACAATATCATTTCTACTTTCTAAAATTAGACATCACTGGGCACCGGTAACTTACTCCTGTAATCCCCTAGCTACTCAGGAGGCTGAGATCTGATGATCATGGTTCAAAGCGAGCCCCTGCAGAAAAGGCCCTGAAACTCTTTATTACCAATAAACCACCAGAAAACTAGAAGTGACGCTGAGGCTCAAGTGGTAGAGTGCTCACTTTGAGCTGAATAGCTGAGGGATAGCGCTCAGGCCCAGAGTTTAAGCCCCATGACTGACAAAACAAAAACCAAAAACCAAAAATACAATTAGACTTACTTAAGTAATTTATTAATGAGATTTTTTTCATGTTTACTTACTTCATTCCATTTTTTTCTTTCTCTCTTTTTCCTGTTTCAGATGATGTTGCACCATATTTTAAAACTGAGCCAGCTCTACCACAGATTCACCTGGAAGGGAACCGCCTTGTTCTTACCTGCCTCGCAGAGGGGAGCTGGCCTTTGGAATTCAAGTGGATACACAATGGCAGGGAGCTCACCACCTACAGCAGCGAATATAAGTAATTGATCATTTGCAAATAAGATTCCATCCAGGGCTAGGAATGTAGCTTAGTGGTAGAGTGCTTGTGTAGCATGCATGAAGCCCTGGGTTCGATTCCCCAGTACCACATACACAGAAAAATCCAGAAGTGCTCAAGTGGTAGAGTTCTAGCCTTGAGCCCAGTCCCTGAGTTCAAGCCCCAGCACTGGCAAAAAAAAAAAAAAGATTCCATCTCAGATTTATGTCTTTAGGAGATGTGCCCTATTGGCCAGAATAGCTGGAGGGGTGGAAAATACTGGATGAAAATTCTAATCCACTAAGTATGAAAGGACTAGACTCAAACATGTAATTAGAATGTGATTTACTATTCTGATACAGGTTGTATTTTCACCTAGAAGTCTATCATTATAATTGTGAAAGTAAGCCTGTTAGTGAAACTGCCAGACAAAAAAAAGGTGTAATTACAGAGGAATTCACATAACATTTTAACATGATAAGTTTGCTTTTCTATGACAACAGCCCCGCCCACAAGTATTGTTCCTATCTCAAAGGCATAAATGTTTAAATATAGCTGCTGAGATCAGTAGCTTCCAGAGCTGAGATGTCCATCAACAAACTTAACTAGCTGCATTCTCTTAGAGGTTAGGGTAGGAAAGGGTGTATTTCTGTGAATGTGGATGTACACAGAGCCTCCTTGTTGGAGTCCTACCATGTGGTAGGCCTTGGGGATACAGCAAATTTGATGGGAGAGCACCTTGTGAGGAGCATTGTATGGGGCAGAACACAGGGGCTGAGCCTGGGACAGAGCTGGAGATGCCATTATGTTTGAGGTGCAGCTCTATTCAGCCCTGCCCTGTGGCCTCAGTTTCTTCTTCCAGCACTTGAGAGCTTCTCAGGCCCCATTTCTGTAAGGACTATGAGGCTTTATGGTAGACTTAGAAACAAGGACCCTGTGTGAGCCATGGGCTTTGGCATCTTGATGGCTTGACGGGAAATACTTGTACTCTGTTACTGTCTCTGCAGCTTTGGAGAAGTTAACCATTTTGATCTTACTTTTCTCATCTGTAAAGTAAGGATAATAAAGCCACATAAAAGATAATGTCATTGGGTTCTCATAAAAATTAAAGGCATAATGACCTGTGTGTGCCAGGAAGAAAGAATAGGGTCTCAGAAGGACCTAAATCATTTTTCCCTGTAAAAAGTAGTAGTGATTTGGATGATCCCTAGCTGTGATTTTCACAGTTGGGTACCTGCCATGGATAGTGAAAGAGGAATCTTTAGTTTCCTCTGGGTGAGTTCTGAAATACAGCCTTTTGTGGATGCACGCAGCCAGCTCTTTTCCTAAGCCATTCATGGATTCCACCTACTTCACTGAGGAAAGACACACATCTCCCTTAAGAGTTTTCCTGGGCAACTCTACTGTGGCAGGTGCAAGGGTAAAAAGAAATGATTTTGGTAATTTATCTGTTAGAACTCCTTTTCCTAAAAAATGGTTAAGGTATGTATGGAATCCATACATATCTGTACTCCATCATATATATATATAGATATAGATATATAAATATGTGATATCTGCACTCCACTGCATATATTTAAAACAGTGTCTATTAGCTTTAAATGTCAAATAAACACTGTGCCATTGTTCTATGCAACTACCAGAACTTAGGATGAGACAGTTTTACAGTGGTTGGTAACTAGAGATTGCATGAAGGCATGTTCTATTTTGTTCCATTTTGTTTTGAATTGCCCCTTCCATTGGCAATATTGCCTTGTTCATCTGAAGTCCACCATGATTACCCACAAGCTGACAGACTCTGTTGCTTGTGCAGAATCAAGTCTGAGGAAAGGCTTGCTACACTATGTGGGCCATTTGAATCAAGCAGCTGCTCCACTGCCATTTCTCTGAAAACACTGTGAGAAGAAATAGATTATTCTGGAGCAAGAATGGCGAGGGGGAGTTGTGATGAATTATACTCTGTTCACAGAAGTCATCAGATGCCAAGATGGTTATCAAGAACCTACCATGTTTTATCATCATTTTTTCAAAATATAAAAGCTGTCAGAAAACCTCATGTGATTTTTTTTATTTTTTCAGATTACTTTTTCTTCTTCTTCCTTCCAGTAAACACTTTCAGTTGTCACATGCTAACCTTCCCAAGACCTTTCTGAGTCTCAGAGTGGAAAACGTAGCTATTTACGAAAATGGTAGCTGATTCCTACTAGAAAGGAAGTCCACACAAATCCTGTCCTGGCATCAGTTATGAAAATATAACCTATAAAAAAAAATAATTTTACTATTTCTAGCCCTTACTGAAATAGTGTTTACTTTGTCTCTTGTGTTAAACATTGCACAGTGGATTTCAGCAAGATTCAGATATTATGTTTCATACTGAGACTCAAAGCTACATTTAGGCACAATAACTAATGATAGTAGTTAGACATGTGGATAGTAGTTCAGTAATTGCACCAAGTTCTCATAAGTATCTTAAAGTGGGTTTGCACCTAGTTTTTCTAGAAACCATTTCCTGTAAATTATTCTCTACATTGGGAAGAATCTGTTTATTCAAAGTGGGGTAGAGGGGCCTGTCAAGTGTTTCTTAATGTGAACAGAATATGCCTTGGGAGCAGCAGCAGGAAGAATTTGGTAGTCTAAATTGCCAAAAACCTCAAAATTTCCTTATAGTTTAACTCTGTGACCCTATAACAATAGAAATTTGATGGATATTTATTCCTTTTTTATTCCAGTAAAAATAGAAAGAGCATGGGGAGTTGGTTTTTTTTTACATTTTATAAAAAGGCAATAAAATTTTTATGACATCAATAAAAAATATTAAATGCTCAGGAATCATTTTTATAAGAATTAGTAGAGCTGGATATGGTAGCTCACCTACCAGGTATGCCCAGTTACTTAGGAGGTAAGGATTAAGGAGACCATGGTTTGAGGACAGCTTAGAGGAAAAAGTCATGGAACCCTATCTCAGCTAATAAGATAAGTGTGTGCCTGAAACCCTAGATACATAGAAAGCATAAATAGGAGGATCAAAGTCCAAGCTGGCCCAGGCAAAAACTGAGATAGTCTATTATTAAATAAGTAAAGCAAAAAGAACTAAATGTGCATTTCAAGTGATTGAGCACCTCTAGCAATGCAAGGTCCTCAGGTTAATCCCCAATATACCACCAAAAAAACCCAACACCAACTAAAAAGTAGAACCTACATTTAAAAAAAAAGTACAAATCCTCATTAAGAAACATATAGATGATCCTGGATCCATTGTAAAAATGTCATTTCCTTTTTAGTTATTGCTGACATCCTGTTATTACTGGGTCTTTTATTAAATTTTTTATTAAATACCATTTTTTGTGCTTGTACTGAGATTTGAACTTTGGTCCTGAGAGCCTCTGTCCCTTTTCTGCTCAAGGCTAACTAGCACCCTACCACTAGGGTCATAGCTCTACTTCTGGCTTTTTGCTGGTCAATTGTAGATAAGAATCTCATGGACTTTCTTGCACAGGCTGGTGTTGAATCATGATCCTCAGATCCATAGCTTCCTAAGTGGCTGGAAGTACTGGTATAAGCCACTGGCACCTTTCTGCCAGTGACATTTTAATGGTTAATTTGAGGTCATTCTACTAGACCTTATGTAGAGCTATAAACAGAAAAGAATACCAAAATATTTTTACACATTAGATTAATTATAGACAGATATTAAGAAATACATGTACTCAAGCTTCCAGATAGATCTTTGAGAAATCTTTATATTTTGAAACAACAGTCAAAATTGATCTTTACTTAAAACACCAAAGTAAGTATCATACATATTAAAAATTAAATTTAGTAATGTAAACATAAGGAAGCAAAGGCTATATTTGAATTTTCTACAAATAAACTAGATGATTAAAAGTACTTAAAGCTGGGAGATAGTGGCCAGTGGCCCAAGCCTGTAATCCTTGTTACTCGGGGTATCTCAGTAACTGATCATGGCTCAAAGCCAGCTGGGGCAGGAAGGTCTATGATGCTGTTATCTTCAACTAACAAAAATCCAGAAATAGAGCTATAGCTCAAAGTGGTAGAACAGCTGCCTTGAGTATAAACGCATAGGGTACACAGGTACTGAGTTCAAGAACCAGGACACACACACACATTATTAAGAATTCTCTAGCAAAGAAATCAGAAATAACAATGCAAAATTTTACAAAGTTTCCATGCTAAAAAAATTATTGTAAATTTAAAGATGGCAAACAAGGAAGACATTTGCAATGCCTCAGACATGTATATCTCTAAAATCCTGGGATCCTCTGAAAAAGTGGCTGGACAGACCTCTTGTGTTCATATCTTAGGGTTCACTTCACTTAGCATCATCTTATATGGCTGTTTGTACATGTTTTTTGAGTTTTTCAGCTCATCTGATAAGATTGTCCTATATCCTATATGTATACTAATTATTGCAAATGAAGGAAAGCATGTGACCTAAATTTCTTTGGGACTGGGTAACTGTACTTAATATTTTTTCCAAGTCTTTTCATTTCCTAACAAATGGGGTGGTATCATTCTTTCTTATGGAAGCATAAAATTCCATTGTATATATGTAGCACATTTTCTTGATTCACTCATCTACTGAGGGACATCTGGGTTGGTTCCATATCTTAACTATAGCGTATAATGCTGTGATAAACATAGTTGTGCTGGTAGCTTATTATTTTAAATATCCCATGTGATTTTATTTTTATTGTTGTTGTTGTTTCCTTTGTATGTTCTTTCCCCTATGGTATATCCCCTGTTGTCACTGTGCTTGATTTTGGTACCCTGCATGTTATATATACATATAACATGTATCTGGGGAGGGGATAGGAATAACAAAATGCTGAAACAAGGACACAGGATGACCCATTGCAACAAAGATACCCAGAGGACAGTATATTGGAAATGAATTTTATAACTTCGGGTGGCGAGGAGGGGAAGGGTATAAGTATATTGGGGGTGAGGAGGGAAGGGATAGTGGGACAACAACAAAGAAGGGAAGGGGTAATGATAATCGACAAGTAATATACTCGTTGTCTTACTCATATAACTGTAACCCCTCTGTACAACCTCTTAACAATAAAATTTTTTTAAATAAGTGGCTGGAGCTCAGTCCTGCTTTGTCCAACCTGAAGGACAGCAGTAGAAAAGTCTATCAGTCCCTGTGTTCAGTTGATGAATACTGGCTCCACTAACACAGCTATTGTTTGTAACTGGCTTGAACACTAGCTCTTACATCAACCTTCTGACTGTGGTGCCAGAGAAGCTCCAGGACAGCAGGCAAAAATATGAAGCCTGGGTTGAGGCAAATTGCTGTCAATAGCACAGACATAAAGCCACTTGAGGCTCTGAGCAGTTAGTATGAAAGAATTCCAGCAGCAGCTCAAGTAAAAGGAAGACTCAAAAGGATCCCGTTGGTTCCATCTTTGAACCACTCAGTGTTACTTGTACCTACTATTAAGCCCAGTCCATCAAAGACAGTTACAGTTTCTATAGGGACAGTACTCAAGAGTTAGTAGAACAAACTGGATTTCTTATTTGAGAAAGTCTCAAATTTGTGTTTAATCCTGTATTCCTTCTTCCTCTCCATCCTAGAATGAATTTACCTAACTGTGCCAGCACTTGAGCTGCTATGGTTTGCTTGCTAGCATGTTGATCCAACATTTCACAATTGTTGTTAGTTACCCTGCTTTTGTTTGGGCCTGAATATTATAATTGCAATTGCCTTAGAACACTTAAGAGAAACCTCAGTGAGTTCCTTCCTTGCCCCCCACTATGTAGAAGCAACCCTGGTTTGTCAGATCATCAAGCTCAGTTACATTACAGTGCTTGCTTTCCGGATCTCAGTTTCCTTGTGATGGACAGTATCACTAAGGTGAATTGTAGATTCAGGTCCTCTGACCCATTCCTTCATCACCAATGGGAAATATTTCCTCTAAGGACCAAGACTGCTGATCCAAAACAGCCTCAGATTAGGAAACACAAGTAGATAGACCCAATATCAGTAGAGGGATCTTGACCTCTCAGTTATATCCATGGTTCAACACATATGCCTTGAAGAACAGTGGCCACCATGTTCTCAGTAACATTGTTCTATGGATATTATGCAATATAGTTGACTTGTGGATCTCTGGCCAGTGCTTCTTTCATACCTGCTGTGAGGGATGTGATGAGACTGATTTGAAGCAGTGCTTTGCAGGCTGCCATATTCATAAACACATGAATCCCTAAGTGGAAATGATGAGTCAGTAAGGAAGGCAGATCCCAATCCAGGACAGAAAATGTTTTTGATAAGATGAATAACTATGTTCCTCTATGGTGGAAGGGTCAGATGGTCACACACAAGTGGCCTACTTGAAGAGGAAATCATAACAAGGCTTACATTCTGTCTGGGGTGATGGGAGGTTTGGAATCTTAGAGTAGCAAACCCCAAACTTGGATGAAGCGTCAATGCTGCTAAATCCATTTACTGCCTCAAGTGAACATGGTCCATTTGCATCTGCCATACTTTATTAATTATGACAATGTATAGATGATTTCTGCAGTTGATATATCCCATCCAGTGATTATCTAGAATGGGATCTCTCTAGTGATATTAAAACATCATTTCCTTCTCCTCCATTGATCTTTCAACAAGTGACTTCTGAATTTCCCATCATGTGTTTCTCAAGCCTCTTTCCCATCAGCCAGGCCATTTGCCACTGCTCAAGTGTCTCTTTCTATTTAGCCTCAAGCCATCCTTCTTCAAAATTCTCTCTTTTCAAAGTTAAGGACAAGATATCCTAATTGTGGCTCCCTTTGAGTAAGATTGTAGTGTGGCATCTCCATGATGATCATTATGGTGACCCATCAATAAAGACAGGTCTAAGTGCTTAGCCATTCTATTTGTTGGTGATGCCTAAGAGTAGTTGAGGAAGTAGCCTTAACTCTGAGGATTACATGGCTCTCATACTAAGTTCCCTTGTAAGAGATATCTCAGTGGTATTTTCCTAATTGTCATGATGAAGCAATCAGGAGTTTCTTTTTAGCATTTGTAGTTCCTTGCTGCTGAAAGCAGATCTTGTTCTAGAATTTTAAGAGTCTATGCTTGAGTCTCCCTTTGGAGTTATTTGAGATGCCCCACAGAGTTCTATCCACAGTAGCTGTCTCTGTCAACATCAGCTATACCAGAATGTATGGTTCAAAGGAACAGCATCTTCTAGAACTGCAAACTAATCCTGTGGCTGAATCCTCTCTCACTTTGATCCCCACTAAAATGATGTCATCCTCAGCTAAGATAGGGTAGTAGGAGTCAGATTTATGCTCTCACATGAAAAAACTATAAAATGTGGAAAAGAACTGTTTTATGACACTTGTTATAAACAATGGATTATTGTGAATCTTAAGAGATGGGAATTTAGACAAAGTGAACTCTATAAATGTCCCCAGTTACTACCTGGAGAGAATTTCCAAGCTGTGGCACAGAAAATGAGAATCTATGTAGAAAATGGAGTGTACTCACTGAGTGGAAGAGAGTTGAGAGTTTGGATTTTTCAAGACAGCTAGATTTTCCCAGGAAATAATATAAAGAGGAGGATATTTCCAAAGTGTCTTCTCCAAATATCATCACAATATTCACCACCACACTTGTATGAAGCAATTATACAATGTCAGGGAAAGAATTACCCAAGAAGACTAGAGCTAGTACCTCCCTGATAGGAATAAACAGAATGTTTGTCTACTATTGACAAACTATAACTCATAGTTTCCAAGGTTATTGTATAGAGTACACAAAACCATCTTGAGTCAATGGTGGGAATTATTTGTCTTACTATACAACTGACAGGTCTGAAAACACAGGACTCAAATAATCAAAGTATTTCCTAACATCTTTACAGTATCACAGAACAAAGCTCAAAAAATACTACTGGATTGCAAAATAACATTCAAAAAGGTAAAATTCACAATGTCTAGAGTACAGTCATGATCAGACCTGTAAAGAGGCAGGAAATTAAGGTCTACAATGGTGAGGAAAACCAGTAGATTGAAAACAAATTGGAACAGACCCAGATGTTAGAATTAGCAGAAAAAAGGTAGTCAAACCACTATGACTATGTTTCATATATTCAAAGTTAATGGTGACACAAAAGATGCTAAAAAAGTAGAAATCATTTTTTTAATGAAAAATGATAAAAAATAGATGGTACTACCAGGAGATTAGCTATTATAGGAGAAAATATTAATAAAGATATAGCAACAGTATGATCACAAACAAAATATCCTAAGAAGAAACTCAATGACAAGAACATTTGTGAATTACAAGAAAATTTCAGATGGCCTAAACAGTCTCTAAAGGAAGCAGGGAGAGGAAAAATATTTAAAGAAATAGTGCTAAAATTTCCTCAAATTGGATGAAAATTAGCCACAATACAAATCCTGGAGTTACTAGCCAGTGTAATAGGACAAGAAAAACAGGTCATCTGCATGATAAAAGAAGTAAAATTGTCTTTATTTTCAAGTGACATGATCATCTATATAGAAAATATGGTATGAACAACTTTAGCAATATTACCAAATAGAAGATCAATATATAAAGATTGTTTTTCTGTATAACATATGTAATTTCTATATTTCTATAAAATATCTGTATACTTTTATATACTTATGTATAATAGCAAGAATAATTTGGATAGATGGTAGATATACTTCCATATCCGTAAGTTCCCAGAATGAAAATATATTTGCGTTTGGACTGAACATGTAGACTTTGTCATTCCCTGACAAGTACAATATAACAACTACTTACTTTGCATTTATATTACATTTGGTGTTATTATTAATCTAGTGATTTATAGTACATAGAAAGATATATGTATATTAAGGTCCTGTGCCATTTCATGTAATGGCTTCAGCACCTGAATATTTTTGTATTTGCATGTGGCCTTTGAACCTTATGCTTGCAGATACTGAAAGACAACTATATATATGTAGATTATACATAATTTCACACATTAGTTTAAATTGCATTAAAAATCCTGAACTACTTAGGGATAAATGTGACATGTGATATGCAAAACCTTCCACTAAAAACTTCAAACATGGGTGAGGAATGTAAAAGAACTTAAATAGTCCTTACATAATCAAAAGAACCAGATGCATTGTGTTTTTCTCAGTGTCTACCAGATTCCTCCCTTGTCTTGTCCAAATCCTTTGAACTTGAGATACTGAGATGCCTCTTCCAATTGAAATTCATCATGAGGAACATGCCTGTTCTCTTTTGTATTTTTCTAAATCTCTTGAGTTTTGTATTTCCTGAGTTAGGATCTGTTTAACTGAGAACTCTTAGATGAAGCAAGGTGGTTTGTTCATTAAAGTGTTTCTCATTGCATCCTACTGCAAAGGGCTAATTCCCCTTGTTTCTTCCTGGAGTTCAGCTTCAGCTTCCTAACCATAGTTTACATTTTTTCACCTGTACTGGTTTATGCTGTATTGGTCCTGTTTCTATGAAGTTCCTTGTTTACAACAAGTTACATTTTGGTTTACTTGATCTACTCTTGCCAATTTGAAGTTAAAATAAGAATCTCAAAAAAAAAAAAAAAAATCTCGCACCATCCCAGTATGTTTAACCTAATTGGTTCCCAATTGGAAAATCAAGGGTAAAATTTCAATCTAATTTATTCTGAATCATTCAACTATATCTGTGATCCCTGGAATTAAAATGAATCCCTCACTTCTAAGGCTTTGAGTTATTTTGTCATTTTGTCTACATGGAATGGTGTAATAAACGTGAAATTAGCAGTGGGTGGACCATTATCATAATCTTATTCCAAGTTGAGGAAACCAAAGTGGCTTTCTAAGGATTATCTCATATGAACATGATATATGTGACTGGCATTAATGAGGTATGGCCTCATATATACACAAAGTTGTAGGTTATTTGTTTTGTTTTTCTTGTTTGTCTGCTTTGACTTTGCTAAGACAACCTTTTCAACTCCCTGTAGTCATAGGGTGTGTGATTGTTTCTGAAGAACTCTAAGGAAAAATTAGCATCAGGCTGTTCAGAGTTCTTATTGGAGAGGACTTAGAGATAATCAATCACTCTTGGGTCTTTTGTCTCATGGTTGTGGAATCTAAGTGAAGAACAAAGAAATCAAGCATGATTCATTGTTGCAAGTACTTCCAAATGATATTCACTTGTAGTACTTATAGTTTAGTATACCATTATATCTTGTTCTGGATATTTTTAAATGTGTAAAAAGTAACATTTGACTTCATAATTTGTTCCTTGATAAATTTTTCATCTCACTATTTGGCATTATAAAATGATCTCTATTTTCTTTTCCTTTAATTCTTTCTGTTGTTTTTATTCACCAAATTCAAGCTAGCACTGTGTTTGAATTCAAGGCCTTGCATTTTTGCTTGGTATTCTTGTTCAAAGATGGTAGTCTACAATTTGAGCCGCTCCTCCAGTCTAGTGGTCCCTATTTTTATGCCTTAAGAGAATCTAGCATTATAAAGAATTACATCTTCAGAGATAGAATAAAACATTTTTATTTAAAATAATGTCCTCTTTCCAAAAGGATTTCATTCTTACTGACTTATGAGTATTTAATTCTAGAATGCTAGATTTGACAGACTGACTCTAGACACATGCCCCTGCTTCACTAAAGAGTTCACCTCTTTCCCCACTTCAATAAGGAAAAGTAGAAAGAAATGAAGAATGAATACTGTCCTAAACATGGCTTATGTAAACCTAAGCCCCCTACAGAAAGTCTAAGGAATATTTCAACTCAAATGCTTGAATTTTGGATTGCTTTTTATAAATATTAAGATGATAGTGAAGCTGAGCTCCAGTGGCTTATGCTTCTAATCCTAGCTACTTGGGAGGCTGAGATCTGGAGGTTCAAGATTAAAAACCAGACAGACAAAAGTTTGTGAAATTGCATCCCCAAAATAATCAGCAAAAATCTTGGGCTGTAGTTCAAAAATGCTAGCCAAACAATAAGCCAAGTGAGAGGGTGGCCCTGAGGTTAAAGCTGAGTATCACCAAAATACAAAGAATTATTATTATTATTGTAGTAGTAGAAATTGAAATTTTATCCATAGTATAGTATCACTGTGGAAAATTGGCATCTGATTGATTCCTGCTTATTTATATTTCCCAGATTTACAATCCTGAAATACATATAAGCCTGAGCTTTGTCCTCACAATATCCAAGATAAATTTTGAAATAGATAAGATGCAGTTAAATACTTCTGCAAATGAAGAGTTCCATTGGCTAATTTCTTTTCTCTTCATTGATTTGTTTACTTGAACTTCACATTGGTGACTTGAACTCTTTGGAAAGAACATAACCTTCCGAATTCCCAATGCCTTTGACCTATCAGTGAGCTGAACACACCTTCAAAACTGTGTCTCTGCTTAGTATCAAATTTCAGTCTCAATTTTTCATTTCACTATTTGGCCTAAGGAAAAAACCAGCTACAAACTCAGTTTTCTGTGGATTGTTATACTTTAGAATTGCAAATAGGAAATTTATAAAAATTGGAGATAAAATGATTGTCTCACTCAAAAAAAAAAACAAGCGATAGATGGTTTCTTATAAAAAGTAAGTGATAATAGAAGATTTATTCCTTAACATTTTTGTTTTCATCTTAAGGATAGAAACAGACTCTGGGCCAAGATACAGAAGCTTATTATCAAACTTAGTTGTTTATTTTCATACATAATAGAGATTTTTCTACTAGAATAAAGACCATAGTTGTGAGTAGTCTTAGTTAAGGGTCACAAACTGGATCTTACCATTGAAAGAAACACCTCACACCTGATCTAATAGATATGAAAATGGTTGCTCATAAATTATGGGCCCTGACTGGAAAGAAACGTAGATTTTGCTTTTGTTGTGAAGATGTGTTTTTGTTACTTTGATGACTATTCTTAGTCCTTGTTCTGTAACTGTGATTGGAAAGAAAGTTCAGTACTATTATACAGTGAATAGCTATTGTCAGACATTTCCTAAAATTTTAGTGCTTCCTGCTGAGGAAAGTTTGTCATCATAGTCTAGTTTGTTCTAGTGTAGGGATAACTTTATCACACTGTGATGCTAAATGCTTTATCAGTGAAACCATATTGTTTTGTTTTATTTTGGTTTTTTGTCTGTGTGAGGGTACTAGGGCTTTAACTCAGACTCTGGGCACTGTCCTTTAGCTATTTCACTCAAGACCTGTACTCAAGCACACCTCCTCTTCTGGTTTTTTGTGATTAATTGGAAATAAGTATCTCATGGACTTTTTTATGTGGGCTGTTTTGGAACTTCAGATCTCAGCCTCCTGAGTAGGTAAGATTATGACATGAGCCACTGGTACCCAGTGAGCTTTTTTTTTTGTCTTTAGAAAATGATTCATTAACATATTCTGTGGTATGAATTTTAATCTGTGATTGAACCACAGTAAAAAAAATTATCCTGAAAAAGTTGTTGCAATGATTAGTAGATTGCCCTTAGAATCATGAACCTGTCTGGAGATGGAGTAGAACAAGGAGACAAGCCCCCAGAGCCACTGTTGCCCTAATATGCAGTTCCACAAAGAACTCACACTGGATACCACTGCTGGAGAAAGTGTTTTGATTAGCTGTGGACACAATTATTGCTGCCGTGGTCATGATTCCACTGTGACCACTATGACTGTGTTCCACCAGTGCTGTATACTGCCATCACCACTATCCACCACCTCAGTGTCCTCACCACCCCAGTGTCCCAACATCACCGTTCTCAGACAAGATGTTTAGCCCCATTTCTGGGCACCATCATCCTACAGTAGGTACATGGAGTCAGCTGTACTGTGCTTCCAAGTGGAGGAGTATCTGGGATATGGTCTCAACAGTCTTGACTTTGAGAGAAGCTCTGCCTCTGCAGAGACTCCGTGCAGGGAAATGTCTGATATAGGGAGGTAGTTCAGATCCTAAGCAGATAAAAAGTGTCAAATGCCCCCTCCATAGCGTCAGACAATTGCTCCTGGAATGAAATGGGCTTCAAGGTACTTTCTAGCAAAGCTCTTGGGTGGTTCTGATGGCCCATTTGTTCAGTGGCAGGTCAGAACTGAGATGTGCTTCATGGCAGTTGTGGTCATTTAATCCCTGGCACCATTGAGTTCTTGCTTTTTGTTTGTTTGTTTTTTTAATACACCATTCCTGAAGCTCTGAAAAACATTATGCTCATGTAGTAGAATTCTGCCTTGATACTGTGGAGTTGGGCCTTCCCACTGTGTGGATTGGAAACAGGAGCGGGCATTTCTCACATCTTAGTGGCATATGGTACTGCAATTTTATCATCCTTTCTTGTAAAGAGCCAGGAAACTTTCTCTGTTTAAAAATGTGTGTTTATAAACAATAGACTTACCACCGATATTCCCATCTGTTAGCTGAACGTAATTTGTGTTGGAATTCGGAGATAGGTGGAGGGCTTTGCAAGGTTTTTTTTGTATACTTTTTCCCCTAGTGAGACATTACACTAAAGAGATGGCACCAAGAGCATATGCCTAATACTCAGTTCTGTGTCTTTTTCTCCCTGTTGTTGAAAGCAATGCAGTAGGGTGCTTTAGTACATAGGAGTATTATCGAAATTCATAAGAATTTTAGATCTACTTAGAGTACTTCAAAGAGGAAAGAAGTCGAATGAATCCAATTATATAAATATGGTTGCATTGCAATGATAAAGTTGTCCTTGTAGTTTTTTTTTAAATATCTAAACTACAATGACTTGTACTATTTCTTTTCCCAAAACAGTCATAGATTTCACTTTAACCCCATCTCCAAACTGCTCCTTGGTGTAATCATAGCATGTCATCGTCAAAGCTGCTAACCCTCCACTAGTAGTCCATAATTTAAATAAATGTCATTTATTCTTTATGTTAGGATAGATATTATTCTTATTACCTTCATTAATTATCTTTGTTTGAGATGAACTGTTTTTCATAATAGATTTTTTTAAACCTTGAGATTAAAACTCAGCAGTATTTTTTCTTACCATAAAAGATTTCACAAATCTTGCCGTAGGGCCTCAAGAAAGGTTATTGAGAGGGAAAATGTAGTTTGATTAATATTTGCTTATTGTTGAATTACCTGTATTGTCCAAATGTTTTATTCTCTTAAAAATTGTTCCTCTCAACTTCTGTTTCAGGATGACTAATTGGACATACTTGGATAAAAGGATGAACAATTAGTTGAATATAGATGATTTTAAGTGTGCTTGAGAACTGGGCATATGAAGAGCACCATGCTCTTTGTCTTATACCTGATTTTTTAAAGTTTCTCTGATTATACTTTGTAAGAAAACAGGTTTTAAAATTTGTAGAACACCATTTTTCAGGATAGCACTGTTGCTTTTTTTGTTTGTTTCTTTCAGAAAAGAGGTTACTGTCCATGTAGTTCATGTTTCCTTTTCCTTTTCATGACAGACATCTTCCAGATATAGAAAGTATCCAAGCCTCATCTTACTTTTCTTTCATCCATAGATATCTATTTTACTCTTTTACTATATGTAGGCATTTATTTTTAATGTTTTGTTTTTCTTTTTTTTGAACTTCTGAGATGAAGCTTCAGGCCTGTGCCTGCTGACCAACATTCTCCCACTGAGCCATGCCTGAGCCTATATCTTCTTTTAATATGATATGGCAGACATGCTAAAAGCTGTACATATCTACACACTTAATGAGTTTGGAGATGAGTACACATCTACCAAAGCCATCACTACAACCTGTGCTGTGAACCTTTTTATTGCCTCTGAGTATTTCTTCTTGGCCTACTTTTTTGTTACTATGATTTTTTTGTGTGATAAGATATAAACCCAGACATGGTGGTCAATTCCTGTAATCCAAACTTTCCATAGTGGGTTTTGTTTCAAAGACAGCTCAGACAAAAAAAAGGTCTATGAAGACCATTCAATTAACCAGCAAAATGCCAAATTGGAGGTGTGACTCAAGTGGTAGAGCAGTTGTCTAGTGTGGTAAAGTGCTTGTCTAGCAAATATGAGGCCCTAAGTTCCATCCCTAGTACTTCCCAAGATGTTTTTAAAGTAAAATCTATCTTCTCAATATATTTTAAAAATATATAATATTATTAAAATTGTTTATCTATACGGTGGATCTCTAGGACTGTTCAAATCTTTTTTTTTCAAATCTTACATGAGTAAAACTTTTTGGTACCTTCCCATTTTTTCTCTCCCAGCTCCTGAAAGCCATCATTCTACTCTGTGCCTCTGTGGTTTAACTATTTCAGGTTTATCTTTTAAGAATTACTATAGAGTATTACCCTTCTGATTCTGGCATATTTTATACTTACTATAATATATTCCGCATTCATCCATGTTCTTGAAAATGGCATGGTTTTCTTCTTTTTAAAGACCACATCATCATAATCTTAGATTTTCATAGCTCATTTCATTTACTTATTTGTTGAACATGCAAGTGTAGGTATTTCACAGGATCCTCATTTTGATTCCTTTGGATGTATGTCCAGCAGTGAGACCATTGGGTCATATGGTAATCCAGTTTTTTTTTTTTTTTTGAGGAATGTCTATTACCATTTTCTGCAATGACTACACCAGTTACCATCCCAGCAACACCCTTGCCATCGCCTTAAAAAAAAAACTTAATATACTTCACATAGAACTCCCCTATGACCCAGCAATCCCACTTTTGGGCATTTACCCAAATGCTTACAAACAAGACCACACTAAAGCTACCACCACAACTAT